>NC_137804.1:48694711-48747365 GCF_963383645.1 Muscardinus avellanarius | reverse complement strand
GTGAGACCCTGTTTCCAAATAAAATATAAAATGTGTCTGGGAGTATAGCCCAGAGATAGAAAGCCCCTGGGTTCCACCCCTAGTATCACCAAATAAATAAATAAATAAATAAATAAATAAATAAATAGGTAAATAAGACCCCAAAATATTATTTTTCTGGATTGCTGAGTTTTTCTGATGCTCCTTTAAGTTTGTACTCGTGGTGACTGTCGCCCGTGGTCCCTGCCCTGGTAATACGTTCTACATGGATGCTTTTAGTGACAGTATTGTGGTCACGTTGGCGACGCTGTTTGCCCACCCTGGAGCTCCTGGGGGCGTTCACAAGCAGAGGTCGGTGTTAATGGCCTTGCTTGGGTACCGGGGCGGGGAAGGCAGAGGCAGAGTCCCCTCACCCCAAGACCTAGCTGTCTCTGAGGGGCGACTGCTTTATGTCTGTTCCCTGGAGGCCCTGCCCGCTTCACCTGCTCAGGACCTGAGGTTTTCCATGGTGGAAAAGTGTCTCGATTTCTGCTCGGGAGCCTCAAATTCAAGGGGGCCCTGGAGCAGAAGATAGGAAGAGGGGGCTTGCAGGTCTTCACGTTGCTCACCTGGGGGAAAGGACAGACAGGTGCCAGTCCAGGTTTTAGTCTTTCTACTGGAATGAAGGTGATTATACATATATGTTTATAAATATATAAAAATAATGTATAACATACATTACTACATAACATGTTATCAGATATGTAACCTATTAGATATAAATATATAAAATAATATATAAATATATAATTAACATATATTAATATATAATGTTATTAAATATGTAACACATTATATATAAATATATAAAAATAATATACAAATATAGATTTTTTTTTGCAGTACTGGGGATGGAACCCTTCTACCTCTAGGCTACACTCCCAGACCTATTTTATATTTTATTTGGAAGCAGGGTTTCTTAAGCCAGAGTGGCTGGCTTTGAACCTGAGCGACCCTCCTGTTTCTGTCTCCCAAGCGCGGGGATTACAAGCGTGCGCCACCACACCCGGCTAGAATTTATATATTAATATATAACATGTTATCAAATATGTAATGTCATATTTATATAAATATATCAAATCATATAAATACATAAATATAAATATATAAATCATATAGATATTTTATATATATATATATTTATTTATTTTTATTTATTTATTTTTGTGGTACTGGGGTTCCTGGAAGCCCTTCTACTTCTGGGCTACACTCCCAGACCTATTTTTACATTTTTATTTGGAAACAGGGTCTCCTAAGCCAGCGCGCGCGGCTGGCTTCGAACCTGCGCGATCCTCCTGTCTCAGCCTCCCAAGCGCGGGGATTACAAGCGTGCGCCACCACGCCCGGCTTATATATTTATATAAACTTTATATATATATATATATATATATATATATATATATATATATTTTTTTTTTTTTTGGTGGTACTGGGGATGGAACCCAGGGGCCTTCTACCTCCGGGCTACACTCCCAGACCTATTTTATATATTTTTTTAAATTTGGAAACAGGGTCTCTTAAGCCAGCAGAGGCTGGCTTCAAACCTGCACGATCCTCCTGTCTCAGCCTCCCAAGTGCGGGGATTAGGAGCATGTGCCACCACGCCCAACTGTAAACTTCATATTTTAATATATTGTATATTATATATTTATATTTTCACATTTTACATAATATATATTTGGTGCATAAATATGCACCCAAACAAAAGTTTATCTGTGTATTTGTATATATATATGTGTGTATATATATGTGTATATATATGTGTGTAATATGTGTGTATATATATAAATATACTTTTATTCAGTGCACTGTAATTATATGTCACAACTCTCAGAGCAGTTCTCTCTGGGTCCACCCCCACAAAGGGTTTTTTTTTTTAAGCTTATATTCTAATAATTTCTGCAGCTCTTTTGAGAAAATGTAGCACAGAAAGCGTCTGAGTGATAGTTTTTCAGAGAGATTGCAGCAGTTTCTTTCCTTCTGACTTGCTTTTTCCTCAAATAAATTCCTCTTGGAATTCTTTTGAGGAAATTGAGGTCTTCACGTGAAGTTTTAGCACCTTCATCCTATTAGACCTTGGACTGTCGCGGCCGCCACATTTGCACTTCAAATATGGCTTATTCAGATTGAGGTATGCTGTGAGTACTCATTTGTAAGGATTTTGAAGAATCAGTCTGATAAAGAGAATATAAACTAGTCTGTTAATGTTTTATATTTTGATAGCACATTGCAATGATCTTTTGAGTCTACTAGTTTAAAATACATGGCCAAAAAGAAGCCACCTACTCTGGGTGCAGTGACGCTTGGCTATAACCCAGTACTTCAGAAACTGAGACAAAAGGATTGCAGTTTAAGGCCAGCCTCAGCAAGGTAGGGAGACTCTGTTTCAAAATAAAAAGGGCTGGGAGGGCTGGGGGTGTGGCTTAGCTATAGAATGTCCCTGAGTTCAATTCCCAGTCCTTAATAATAATCATCATCATCATAAGAAGGAGGAGGAGGAGGAGGAGGAGGAGGAGGAGGAGGAGAAAACTACAAGGACATGATGATGAAGGGAAGAAGGGGGAGCAAAAGGAGGAGGAAGAGAAAGGGAGGAAGAGGAGAAGGAAGAGGAAATGGAGGAGGAGGAAGAAGAAATGGAGGAGGAAGAGGAGGAGGAAGAGAAAGGGAGGAAGAGGAGGAGGAAGAGGAAATGGAGGGGGAGAAGTAATAATAGTACTTGGGAGGCTGAGACAGGAGGATCACTGGTTGGAGGGCAGCCTCAGCTACTTATTGAGGCTCTCCACAACTTAGACCCTTTATCAAAATAGAGAATATAAAATAAAGCTCTAGGGGTAGCTCAGAGGTAAATGACCTTGGGTTCAATTTCCAGTACTACAAAAAAAAAAAAAAAAGGAAAAAAGAAAGAAAGAAAGAAAGAAAGAACAATATTAGTATTAGGAGGAGGAGGAGAAGAGACTTGGGAGACTGAGACAGGAAAATTGTAAGTTTCAATCCAAAACACAGTGACTTAGTGAGACCCTGTTTCAAAATAAAGACTCAAATGAGTTGGGGGTGTAGCTTGGAGGTACAGTGCCCCGGGGTTCCATCCCCAGTATCATAAATAAGTAAACACATCTGTTCTTGTTTTCACGGTGGCGTGTAGACCTTTGACCTCACCTCCACATCTTGCACCTTGCATTGTGTCTGTGGGACCGCAGTACCGTAAAGCATTGCCTCTCGGAGGGTCTGTTTAGAAAGTGAGAGGTCCGCGTGTTTTCCTTTTGTGTGTAACTATTGCAGGAACAAGAAAACTTTGTCAAAAAAATATATTTTTTGAAGCTTGAGACCCTTCTCTGCCAGAGACTTGCTTCTGCCTCCGGCACACACAGACATTCGGATTCCTTGGGCACAACCCTCCAGCACATTCCAGGAGGTGCGTAAGCCGCCCGGGCTGTCCTTCAGAGCAGCTACTTTAAAATGAGACCCTGTTTCAAAATAAAGAATCAAAAATAGGGCTGGGGGTGTAGGCCAGAGGTAGGATGCCCCTGGGTTCCATCACCAGTACCACAAAAGTAAATGAATGAATGAATGAATGAATGAATGAATGGGTGACTTCCTTGACTCTTAACCGCTCTAGCCCCAGGCGCTCACCTGAGCCACCTGCGTTGGCCAAGGCCAGGGCCCTGCTGCCTCCTCCCGACCACCTGAGTGCAGAGTGGCTTTCTGAGCCCCAGGGCCTGGCATCTCGCCTCTTGTCTTAGGCCCTTTGGGTGGTTAGAACAAAAGCACCTTAGACTGGGTAGTTGGTAAACCATAGGAACTTTTTTTCCTATACTTCTGGGGAATGAGGTGGAGGAGAAGGCTGTTCATCCCCGGATAGCCTTTGGCAGAATTCAAGTTGCTTTTGCGGAGGAACGGTAGGCCGTGGTAGCCACAGAAACAGCTCTCAAGAGCAGTCTTTTTGTACAAAAGCTAATAGTGTGCACGACGCACAGGCTTTCTGCCTGCCATCCCCCATCTGCCTAGGAAAGGGTTTCTCTTAGGACAAAGAGGTGCAGGTTCTGAATCCTAATGCAGAGACAACCTTAGGTGACCTTTTTTTTTAGTGTCTGTCACCTGGGAGACTTTCTCTGCATAACAGGACATTTGTTCTTCTGTAACTGTGGTCCCCACCCACTCTCCAGCAGCTTGAAGCTCCTGTTTCTTCCTGTACCTTCACATCATTCCTTCCTTCCTTCATTCATTCCTTCATTTTTATGGAAACACGGATTGAGCCCAGGGACATTTTACCTCTGAGTTACAGCTCCCAGCCTGGTTGTTGTTGTTGTTTAATTTCTTTTTTTTTTTTTTTTTGGTACTGGGGATGGAAACCAGAAGCATTCTACCTCCAAGCTACACTCTCAGCCCTATTTTTTATTATTTATTTTGAAGTAGGGTCTCACTGAGTTGTAAAAGGCCTCACTAAGTAGTAGTTTGCTGTCAGCAAACCACGATCCTCCCGCCTCAGCCTCCCAAATGCTGGGATTACAAGCGTGCTTTTTTATTTTTTTAAATTTTGAAACAAGTTCTCACTAAGTTGCTGAGGCTGGCCGTGAACCTGTGATCCTCCTGTCTGAGCCTCCCAAGTCCTGAGATCAGGGGCGTGCACCACTTGTCTCCTGCACGTGGTATTTAAGCTTCAATTCTCTGGCCCCTTTTATAAAGGCACTGATCCCATCTGTTATAGATAGGTATGAAATGCCCCCTAAAGAGTGTAATTATTAATATTCACGATTGATATAGTGGGGTCATGAGGGTTGTAATCCCAGCAGTAGATAAATTCATTGGAATGGATTTACCTGGTGGTGAGTCAAACTAGTAGGGTGGGCTGGAGGTGGGCCCCTGGGGTACAGCCTTACAAATTATATAACTGGCTCCTCCTCCCCTGTGCTTGCTCTTGCTTTCGGTCTCCATGATATAAAGAGCGCAGCCCTTTGCTCTTCCTCTCTCCGCCTCTCGCCGCCATGTCATGAGATATGTGGTCCCCGACCTCACGTGGACCGAGCCCCAGACCATAGGAAAATCAACTTTCTTTCCTCTAAGTTACGTGGTCAGTCTTGAGATCATAGCTGTGAGAAGTCTGACCGGGAATACCATCCATGGAACCAGAGTCCTCGTGTCTTTACCAACTTCCCAAAGACCCCTTCATTAGTATTATCGTGTCGGGGACTAAGTTCCAACATGGGCATTTGGTTGGGAAGTCAGCAATCGGGCCATCGCAGCTGCTGAAGTGGACTGTGCAGGAGAATTAGCAGGCGTCTCTGACAAGAGTTGCAGGCCCCTGGGGCCGTGGCTGGTGGATTTGTTTAGCTTCTCTGGGCACATCAAGCATGTCAGCTGCAATATTCATTGAATAATTGATTGATTGATTGATTGATTGCAGTACTGGGGATGGAACCCAGGGGCATTCTACCTCCCAGCTACACCCCCAGCCCCCTATTTTTTTTATTCTTGATTTTGAAGCAGGATCTCACTGAGTTGCAGAGAGCCTCACTAAGTAGCTAAGGCTGGCCGTGAACCTGCCATCCTCCTGTCTCAGCCTCCCAAGTACTGGGATTACAAGCGTGCCCCACCACGCCTGGCTCAGCTGCATTATTTATAACACCCCCTTCTATCACCCCCACTAGCACCTTCTCCTCTGTTTTGACCTCTCTCAGGGTCTTTCTGTTTGGGGGATGTCTTTGCTCTTTCCAGAAAGCATTTCTCAGTAACCCAACTCATTTTTGTCAATCCTTCCTTCCTACACAGCATAGTGTCTGATTTACTTCCAGCTAGATATTGGCAACTTTAGCTATCAAAAATGTCCTTCAGGCCGGCCATGCTGGGCACGCTTGTAATCCCCGCACTTGGGAGGCGGAGACAGGAGGATCGCTCAGGTTTGAAGCCAGCCGCGCTGGCTTAAGAGACCCTGTTTCCAAATAAAAATATAAAATATAGGTCTGGGAGTGTAGCCCGGAGGTAGAAGGGCTTCCAGGAACCCCAGTACCACCAAAAACAAAAGAAAACAAAATGTCCTTCAGGTCCCTGGAAACAGGACATGGGGGAGTGTCCTTATTCTTTATTTCCTTTTGATTTTCCTTTGGATCAATTAAGTCTCTCTCTCTCTCTCTCTCTCTCTCTCTCTCTCTCTCTCTCTCTCTCTCTCTCTCTCTCTTTCTCTCTCTCTCTCTCTGTATGATATGGCAGCTTGAACCCAGAAGTGCTCTGCTATCAGGCTACATCCCCAGACCTACCTTTATATTGAGACAAGGTCTCCCTAGGTTGCTGAGGCTGGCCTCAAACTGTGATCCTCCTGCTTCTTCGACCTCCTGAGTAGCTGGGATTACAGCCATGCACCACTTTGCCTAACAAGGGCTCGGTGAATTTTATTTAACCTTACAGGTGTCTAAAGTGTTCTTTGATGTGTATGGGGTATGATTTTTCAGCAAATGTTAGCTCCAGCTCTGGGCCCATAGAATGTGCTCTAGAGCTATTTACTGAACAAATGGATTTCCTTTCAGTTTGTCTTTTGGGAAATTGTACTGACCCCTCCTGGTCACCAGGGAATTCCCTGTGTAATGCACTGAGGCAGTGATTAGGTGAATGCAGAGGAGTCGAGCTGGGGATTTTCTGCCGCGTTGTAGAAAGCGCCTTCATACCATCCAAAAAACAACAAAATAAACAAAACCAAACCTTTAGGGATAGCTGAACGGACCCGCCACTCTTCTTATTTTTCTTTTATTTTATAGTGGAATTGCATTTGCTTGGACCATAGTATAAAAATGACAGAGACATCCCAAAGGGTTTAAAAAAAAAAAAGAGACTTTATTTATTGAAATTATTGACATGCCCAGGCAGGGTGCATCCCAGGCTGGCTGCCTGCATCTCTTGGGCTGCAGCTTTCTGCTGACACCACCTCGGCTCCCAGACTGTCTCTATCCAGGTGGGGTGGGTGGCCGCCACTGCTAAACTCCTGTAGGGGTCAAGATTCCAGATTGCTCCCCCCAAAATTCCTGGGATTAAGTCCCTCCTCCTGAACCTCGGCCAAGCAGATTCTATGGTCTAGTTATCCAGATCTGGGTCACAGAGCCACCTGGATCGGGGTGTGTAAAAGTTACCTGTGCCCTAACTGTGTGAGTTGAAAGGAAGCAGATGACCTTCCAAGGTTAATTCAAGGTCGAGGCCAGAAAACAAGGCATTGGGCTGTCAGACAGAACTAAAGGCTACTGTAGAAACCTCTGCAGGTCTTCTGTTTTTTCTCGAGGTTGGATCTTGGAGGAGAGGCTATAGATCTCTGCACCTCCGAAGCCCTTGTCTCAGGAGCCCCACCTGCCAGGAGCCTGTGCACCTCGTTGGTTTTTTTTTTTTTTTTTTTTTTTGGTGGTACTGGGGGAAGAACACAGAGGATTTCTACCTCTGGGCTATACTCCCAGACTATTTTATATTTTATTTGGAAACAGGGTCTCACTAAGTTGCTGAGAGCCTCACTAAATAGCTGAGGCTGGCTTCGAACCCGCGCGATGCTCCTGTCTCAGCCTCCCAAGCGCGGGGATGACAAGCGTGCGCCACCACGGCCAGCTTTACACCTTGATCTACCAAGAGCTGGTTGGAAGATGATGGAATCAAGGCTTTGAATCTGACTCTGCCTTGACCAACCCGTGGAGCGGGGCACTTTCAACCCCCCTAGTCCCCACTTTCTTATTTATAAAACAAGGCTAACGTGGGTTCTCCCACATACAGCGAGCGAGATGATGAAATTAGACAATATATGCAAAGTGATCCTCATAGCAGCTGGCTGAGAGTTAGGACGGATATACAGTAGATGGTGATTATTATTTTATATTTAAAAGAACAAGCAGCTAGGCGTGGTGGCGCACGCTTGTAATCCCCGCGCTTGGGAGGCTGAGACAGGAGGATCGCATGGGTTCGAAGCCAGCCTCAGCTGCTTAGTGAGGCTCTCAGCAACTCAGTGAGACCCTGTTTCCAAATATAATATAAAAAAGGTCTGGGAGTATAGCTCGGAGGTAGAAAGCCTCTGGATTCCACCCCCAGTACCACCAAAAAATAAATAAATAAATAAATAAAAATAAAAATAAAAAATAAAAATTAAAAAAAAAATAAAATAAGGCCAGAGGTATAAGTTAATGGTAGAATCCCTCTGGGTTCAATATCAGCATCATACACACATCCATGCGTGTACACACACATGCATGCAGAAACAGGCTGTTGATTATTTATGTGCCTTCCTTTTGCATTTTTTACATTTTTGTTACATGCAAGGACCCTCCCTAGACATGGGATTAAGAAAAAGAAAAAATTCCCATTCTAGAAGTCTCTGGCTTCCCGGTGGAGACAGTCACGTAAACAGATAACCACACAGTACTCATAATTCCGTGGCCTGTGTGGTCCAGTCCCGAGAGCTGTGTCTAGCCAAAAGGAATTTCAAGTGAACTCAGGCTTCTAGAAGGCCATGGAAGGGGGGCACGCGTCCCACCATCCTCTCTCTCCCTCTTCCATCTGCAGCCTCAGCGGGGAGAGACCTGCAGGCCACTTCCTGTTGTGAACTGCCAGGATGTCCCAGCCCAACCCTCTTGGCCTGGCACCCTCAGTGGGGCATTTATGACATGGTTTCCACATGAAAATAATGTTTTCTGGCTTAGGTTATAAAATGTCAGTAAAGGCAGCAGCGTGTAGTCTGTAGGCTTTTGCATCAGTTAGGACTGGGATGGACTTTTGGCTCTTACCGACGGTGAGCAAGTTACTTGGCCTCTTATGCTAGTCTGCTTCTCTTGGCTGTGACCAAAATACCCGAGCGGAGCAACTCAGAGGAGGAAAAGCGTATATTGGCTCGCGGCTTTCGAGGTTTGGTCCATGGTCAGCTGGCTGCAAGGCAGAACATCATGGCGGACCCGTATGGAGGCAGAAAGCTATTCAGCCCATACAACCAGGAAGCAGAGAGAGAGAGACAGGAGGAGGCCAGGACACACATACTCCCCGTGACCTACGTCTGCAAGCCACGCCCCAACCTACCTCTCTTATTTTATTTTATTTTATTTTATAAAACCTGCTGCTTTTATTACCTCTCAATAAGCCCATTCAAGTTATTATTACATCAAATAAATCAACCTGCTGATGAGACCGGCGCCCTCTTTAGCGGGTCTTCTCCTCTCTGAAATTCTAGACCAAGCCACAATGTCCTCAAGCTTCCTTGTCTCTAAGTGGAGTTGCTAATGGGACGCTTGATAAGGTTGTCGTGAACGTCTTATGATGGAGAAAAAGCACTCGGTGTGGTACTGAGCCCCGAACAAAGCCCCTAGCGATGGCCACGCTATTATTATGACCATAGAAATATGCGAGGGAGATTCCCCAAAGGCTTTTCAGGATGAACCTTCAACACGAGTTTGCTTCAAAAAAGCCACTTTGCTTTTTTTTTTTTTTTTAAAAAAAATGGTAATTATGAAACAAGAAACAAACAGCACGTTGGTTGCACTCAGAGAGGGGGGAAATCTATTTTGTTTTGGTTGTTTTTCTTTTTCTTTTTTTGCCTCTTGTTTTTCACACCTGTTTTCCCAGCGGAATGGGACTTCACGTCTCGCCCAAACTCGACAGCACGTGGCGCGTGCGTGCGGCCCGGAGTCGCCAGCAGTCGCCGCAAATGTGAAATCCGAGCTCTCGTTTGGCTTGGGAGCGTCCGGACGGCAAGGACAGCTGGAGTACTGCTATTTTTTATTTCAAATAAAAAAGAGTCAGCTCCTCGTTACCATGGAAACCACCAACCTAATTATAAGGAGTTTTGTTCACCGGATAAAAGTCATCCTTTCTCTTTTTCTCCCTACGCTCACCCGGGTCCGCAAAATATTGGCTTGGATTTGGTCCTGGATGAAGAGATTTCCCCTCTCTCCTCTCTCCTCTCTCCTCTCTCCTCTCTCCTCTCTCCTCTCTCCTCTCTCCTCTCTCCTCTCTCCTCTCTCCTCTCTCCTCTCTCCTCTCTCCTCTCTCCTCTCTCCTCTCTCCTCTCTCCTCTCTCCTCTCTCCTCTCTCCTCTCTCCTCTCTCCTCTCTCCTCTCTCCTCTCTCTCTCTCTCTCTCTCTCTCTCTCTTTTCTTCCTCAAAATGACTACGGCAGATTGACCAGCATGTCAGGAAGAGCAGCAGGTGGGTCTACCAGAGAAATCTCGTCCACTTTGCACAGACGAGATTAGCACTTAGCAAGAACGAATGAGCGTTTTAAAAGAAAGTCCAAAGCAACTGATGTGTCCTCGTGAATTCTACTACAACAAGATCAACATACCCTCCCTCCCTCCCTCCCTTCCTTCCTTCCTTTCATTCTGGGTGGTATAAGAGGAGACTGTCCTCCATGTTAAGGTCCAGTGTCGTCCTGGGCTCCTCCTCCCAGTCCAGTCGTCGATATTGGGACTCTCCATCCATCCTGTAACGGCCATGTTTGGAGTAACAGTGCTAGAGGTGACCGGCGTTTGAATGTAATGCCTAGAGTTTGCTAGAATGGAGAACACCATCAAGGCTCAGCCCAGGGTGCGGGAAGCCTTTCTTGTACTATCTCCCTCCCTGAGCCTACCGCGTGCTTACCGACCCTGGCGCTGATGTGCACCTAAGCAGAGGCCCTTTTTCTCGACTCTGGGGACACGGGACACAGCCGGGGTGGGGTGGCGGGAGCGAGCATCTTGGCTGTATTTTTTTGGGGCCTAAGATTCCTGAGGGGTTTGAGATTTGCAAGTGCAATTAATGTATTTTTGGGGGATTCCATTTATAGACTGCACCAGCTGTAGGTTAATGTTGGTGTTGGCACACTGCTTACATCTTGTCGACACTGAAATCCTCGGCTGAGACGCGAACGTTCCCTGCACACATGTCGGGAGCCGGGGAGGGGGGATCCCCCGAGCTCTTGAGGGATGGGGAGGGACGGGGGTCATACTTCACGGAAGGGCTAGAGGAAGACGCGGAAGGGCCTGGGGTCCCCGAAGACACTGGGAACACTAAAATTAATTTTGTGAAGCCGTGGGTGGGGGATGCTTTGGGCCAGGACCGATGGTAGAAATGAGTTCGGCACTGTAACCTGGGCGACAGCCCACGATCAGTAAATGTTTGTTTTATGCATCGTCAGAGCAGATCTCTCAGTGTGGAAGCAAGTTGCCTTTGCTTGTATTTATTCCTGGTGTGGTTTTCCTCTGCTATTCGAGCTACTTATACCCTGCTTTGCTTCTTTTTTGCTTTTCCTTTTTCTTTCCTTTCCTTCCTCCTCCTCCTCCTCCTCCTCCTCCTTCCTCTCTCTCTCTCTCTGTCTCTCTCTGTCTGTCTCTCTCTCTCTCTCTCTCTCTCTCTCTCTCTCTCTCTCTCTCTGTACTGGGGATTGAATCCAGAGGCATTAGCTACATCCCCACCCTATTTTATTTATTTATTTATCTATTTATTTATGTACTTGAAACAGGGTCTCACTACATTGCTGAGGCTGGCCTTAAACATAGGATACTTCTGTCTCAGCCTCCCAAGTACTGGGATTATAGGTGTGTACCACCTTGCCCAGCTAAGTTTTATTAAATTAATTAATTAATATTTATTTATTTATTGTGGAATTAGGGATGGAACCCAGGGGCCTTCTACTTCCGAGCTATACCCCAGCCCTAATTTTTACTCTTTATTTTGAAACAGGGTCTCACTGAGTTGCAGAGGGCCTCACTAAGTAGCTGAGGCTGTCTGTGAACCACGATCCTCCTGTCTCAGCCTCCCAAGTACTGGGATTACAAGTGTGCGCCATCATGCCCAGCCAGAATACCTTATTACTAACTGTGGTCAGCCTACAGTGTAAAGGACGCCGGCATTTATTCCCGGTCTTATGGAACGTTGTACCATTTGATTGACATCTCTCCTTTCCCGCCCACCCTCCCCAGCCTCTGGTGCCATCACTCCCTGTCTCCTTCCCAGGAGTCTAACTTCTTTGCATTACGAGCATAAATGAGATCAGACAGCATTTGTCTCTCCCTGCTTTTGCCTTATTTCAGGTAACATAATGTCCTCTAAGTTCACCCTATTGTTACAAATGACTTTTCTGTTCTAGCAGGCTTAATAGTATTTCTTTATGTTTATATCCCATTTTTGTTTTGTTTTGTTTTCTTTGTTTTTGTAGTGCTGAGGATTGAATGTGAGGTTTTCTACCTTAAGCTACACCCCTAGACCTATTTTATGTATATTTCATTATATATAACATATATTTATTATATATTTTAATATTATTTATATATATTTTATCATATATATTTAAATGAGTCATTAAAATTTTTTTTTGGTGGTACTGGGGTTCCTGGAAACCCTCTACCTCTGGGCTACACTCCCAGACCTATTTTATACTTTTTTATTTGGAAACAGGGTCTCTTCAGCCAGCGCGGCTGGCTTCGAACCTGCGCGATCCTCCTGTCTCCGCCCCCCAAGCGTGGGGATGACAAGCGTGCACCACCACGCCCGGCTACAATGCACCACTTTATTTTTTTATTTTTTTATTTATTTATTTTTTACTTTTATATATTTTATTTTATTTTATTTTTAATTTTTTTCTTTTAACAATTTTTTATTGAACATAAATAGTATACATTTAAACTATATTTGGCGCCCTCTCCCCCCGCCCCCATTTTCCCTCCCTCCTCCCACCAATGGTTGTCCAGGTTAATCATGTCTTATTCATAATTTTACACATGTTCAGATGTAGACCCTCATTAATCAAGATCAGCCTTCCTCCTCTCCTATCTTTCCATTCAAACTTTGCTGGTATTTCCCCTCCATTATCTGGAGTCCCACTGGTATCCTCTGTGTTTCCTAGTTTGGGCATATTAGAGGAAACATATGTACCTTCTCCTTCTGTGCTTGGCCATTCATCTGTTGATGGTGATCTGGGTTGGTTCCATATTTTGGCTATTACAAATTGCAACGCACCACTTTAAATTGCATACTATTTACAGAGTTGGGCAACCATCGCTGCAGTTGATTTTAGGCCAGTTTCGCCACCCCAAGAGAGAAACCTCATAGGCCTTAGGAGGTACTCTGTGTTTCCCCTGACATCCTCTGCGCTACCCCTACTGATTTCCTTTCTGCTCCTGTGGATTTGCAAATTCTGGTCATTTCCAGCATTCGGAATCATACTGTATGTGGCCTCCCGTGTGGGACTCCTTTGACTTCAGTCCTGTATCTTCACTCTTCTATCGATACTCTGGTCCTTTGTATGGCTGGTGAATGCACCGCTGGGTCGATAGACCCCATCTTGTCTATTTATTCACCATTCGATGGGTTGTGTCTACTTTTGGGGATGGTATGAGAAATTCTGCTGTACATTTTTGTACATGTTTTTGTGTGACTGGTTTTTTCCAATTCTCTTGGAGACACACACACACACACACACACACACACACACACACACACACACAGAGCTAGGAGTGGAATTTCTAAATCCTAAGGTATTTTTATGTTTAACTCTTCTTTTCTCTGACAATGGGGACTGAACCCAGGGGCATCCTATCTCTGAGATATACCCCCGGCCCTTTTTAAATGTTTTATTTTGAAACAGAGACTCCCTAAGTTGCTGAGCCAGCCTGGAACCTCTGATCCTCCTAGCTCAGCCTCCCAAGTACTGAGATTACAGGGGCGCAGCACCTAACCCAGCTTACGTTTAACATTTTGAGGAATTACCTAAGGATTTTCTAGATAGGCCGCACGATTTTACATTCCCATCAGCAATGTCTGAGGGTTACCATTTCTCCACATCTCTGTCAGCACATCTCATCAGCATACTTGTTTGTCTGTTACTATTATTATTATTATTATTATTATTATTATTATTACTATTATTATTTTATTATTATTATTATTATAGTGTCTCCATGTATAAAAGTGAGTTTATTTTTGCGTTTCCTTTTTTTTTTTTTTTAACAGAGAAAGTAGGCCCTTGGAGTTGTCAGCTGAGAAACTATAGGGTCTAGGTGGAATTTTGCCGTGTGTGTGTGTGTGTGTGTGTGTGTGTGTGTGTGTGTATGTGTGTGTGCGCGCGCGCGTGCATGCATGCATGTGTGTTTAAATATAAATCATTTCCCTTTTATTTCTTCTTTATTTTAAAGTGAGGTCATTATAGTGACTTTTCAAAAACAGCTTTAGTGAGATATAATTTACCTCCCACACAATTTGCCCTTTAAAGTGTATAATTCAATGGCTTTTAGTATATTCATAGAGTTATGTGTCTGTCATGAACATTTTAAAATATTTTTATTACCTCAAAAAGAAAACTCGTAACCCTGAGCCATCAGCCCCCAAGTTCCCCTCCCTCGCCCGCCTGAGGCAACTACCAATTCACTTTTTTTTGCTATAGATTTGCCTGTTCTGGGCATTCCAGGTATTTCTAAACAATGGTTACTTTCCTTTTATAGAACCATATATTGGTTTTTCAAGGGACTATGAAGTTTCCTTTTTTTTTTTTTTTTGCGGGTCTGGAGATGGAACCCAGGGGCATTCTACCTCCGAGCTACACCCTCTGCCCTATTCTTTTATTCTTTATTTTGAAACCGGGTCTCACTGAGTTGCGAAGGGCCTCACTAAGTAGCTGAGGCTGGCCGCGAACCGTGATCCTCCAGGTCTCAGCCTCCCGAATGCTGGGATGACAAGCTTGCGCCACCACGCCCGGCTTGAAGTTTCCTTTTAAAATAAATGCATGAAAAAATTTCAGTCAACTGAAGCAATGTTAAATGAGAATAATGAAAATAGCACGCATAAAAAAATGTACAAATGGCTGCAGAGACGGTGATGGGCGCGGAGCAGGCATCTCCTGGCTCAAAGCAGATGGGCCATCCTTGAGAAGCGGTGGCCGGTAGCTGCTGTTGGATTAGACATGTCGAGAAACCACTTCATCTTTGGGCTAGAACCCAAGCCTTGAGCGCCTCCTGGGGTCACGCATCTGCGGCATCGGAGAGCATCCGTATCTAGGGGGCTGGGTGACCTCATACATCAGCACTTAAGTTTGCAAATCTAACCCAGTGCAGGTGGGTAGGTGGTAAGATCTGCTGCAGATGGCTGCAGAGAGGACTCGGTAGGTGCTTGACGTCTGAGAAGCATTTTGGATGTCGCCTGGCATAAACTAAGGGCTCAGTATGTGTTCGAGCTGGTCGGGTTCCAGCAGAGCCAGGGGGAAGCTCTGACTTGTACCTTTCTCTCTCTGCCCCAGTCCACTCTCGCGGGTCCGTCCTCTCTGTCCCTGAGCTCACCCTGCAAGAGCTTAGTAGCCGAGCGTCCTTCTCAGAGGAGAAACTTGTGGTCCTTAACCAAGTTTACAAAACCCACAGCTGACTCCTTGATGTTTTTGCAAATTGCATCGAATCAAACCCTGAGAGCCACATTCCTCAAAGACACAGTGCCTCTGCTATCCATTTACCCAGTGACCCTAAGACTTGTCCACGTGGCCAGGCCCTGGTATCTGGAAGTGTCTCTGCAGACCAGAGGCATGGGAGATGATTTTTTTTTTTTTTTTTTAAAGAAGCCATTCTACAAGCAAAATGGGATTTCAGAAATGCCTTTGGAACATGTTTTTCTTTGGTTGGATCAACCATATGTTAAAGTAAGTTTCACCTATGGCAACAGCTCTCATCTGAGGCTTATTATAGCTTAATAAAAGAGTGTGTGGGCGGCAGGCAGAATCCTGTGCGGAGCTGCTAGAAAACCGGGACTAAATGGCTTTTGTCTTTTTGCCTTGTTGATCTGAAATGGTTTGATTCTTGCCTGGCTTGAGGAGGAAGTAAAGCCAAGTCACGATTACTCCAGGACCTAAGAGAGGAGGCTTTAAAGTGGCCCAAAGAGAAGGGGTTCATGGAAAGCGGTCCCGAGAGGAGACAGAACAGCCCAGGACTCAGGCTGTCTGGTTGCAATCCCAGCTCTAGCCCTCCTTAATAGCTGCGTGAAAATTATGAGTATTCACCCTCTTGGGTGAGTCAGCTTTTCATCGCCGTGACCAAAATTCCTGAAAAGGACGACTTGGAGGAAGAAATGTTTATTCTGGCTCATGGTTTCAGAGGTCCAATCTATGGGATGTAGTGGCAGCAGGGTGTGCTGGAGGAGAGTTGCTCGGCTCCTGACACAGCTGGGAAGCAGAGAAAGAGAGAGGGAAAGAGCCAGAGACAGATAGAGTTCACCAGCCATGCCTCGCCTCTGAACCCTGCTGCCCTGGGGACCAGGCTCACAACAGCCTTTGGATGGGCATTCTAGACCAAGCCACAACGCCCTTCCATGCTAAGGTTGCTTCTTCCACCATATATATATATATATATATATATATATATATATATATATATAGTGACAATAACATCCGTCTCACATGAGCATTGCGGGTCAAATGGAATATTGTACATAAAGTTATCTGTTTGGCTACTTTGGGTATAGAATACCCTCAGGTAGCTGATCTGTTTGACTGCCTTTAACACCGGCTGTCTTGCCCTCTTGCCTGGTCCTGGCATAGTACAGCATCTCTGCACTAGCTGGCTCTCCTGCCCAGTCTACCGTTCTGCCATCTTCACAAGGCACCTATTTATTTATTTATATTTATTTATTTATATTTTTAATTTTTTTGCGGGTCGGGGGATGGAAGCCAGAGGCATTCGACTTCCGAGCTACACCCTCTGCCCTATTTTTTGTTCTTTATTTTGAAACAGAGTCTCACTGAGTTGCAGAGGGCCTCACTAAGTAGCTGAGGCTGTCCGCGAACTCCGATCCTCTGGTCTCAGCCTCCTGAATGCTGGGATGACAAGCGTGTGCCACCACGCCCCGCTAAGGCAGCTCTTTATGAACCTTAAGATCTATGGCCAATGCCTGTCCCAGTGCCCATTCCCTGCCTTGAATACTGTGACTTATCTCTGTTTTTTTTTTTCATCTATCTAAAACTACCTGTTCATTTATTTGTTTTCCCATCTGTTGTTCTTCTCCCCCTCTGGACCACAAACACCACAAAGGCAAAGTACTCACCTGTCTTGTTCAAGGTCCTGTGGTTACCACCTAGCTCGGTGCCTGGCATGTAGTCGCACTTTTTGAGTAGCTGTGGGATTTAAGTGTATTGTTTGGCTTCAAATACAGCTTCGTAGGTAAGAGGGATGGGATCTGACACTTTATAAATAAGTCTTATTATGCCATAAAGGCTGCTTCAGTACTTCAGAGCCTTGTGTACTAAACCTGCAGTTACTTCCTCTCCACTCCCACCCTGGTCCAGTATGGCATTCTCAGGGTGAAGACAGAGAGGATGACAGTGGCCGCTGATGAGAGCAGAACTGGCTGAATGGCTATCGGAGGATCTAATTTTCATGCCAAAACATGGGAAACTGTATTTCACGTTTGGCAGACAAGAGAATAGATGTTCTTACCACCTTTCCAGCCATTGAATAAGTATGCTCAGAGACCACTGGAATGGGCATAAGGACAAGTCCCCATCACCTCAAAGGCCACTTAAGGGGGAAGAGTGTCTTTCTGGGGCATGCTTGTCGTCAGATCCAGAGAATTTTGTTTCTGCACACCCCTAAATCACTGGAGATAAGGAAGTAACCTAAAAAATATACCTCTTATTTGTTGCTTATTAAAATAAATGCCCTGTAGGAAAAGCAGGACAAAACCATGGTTTCTATAAAAGAGGAGCATTGGAGGAACCCCGCTTTACATTGCATGATCAAGATAAATGAACACATTTTTGAAAGAAAGTAGATGTGAACCAGGTTTAGACGGTGCACACCTGTGGTCCCAGCGCTTAGGAGGCTGAGACAGGAGGAGTGTGGGCTAGAGGCCAGCCTCAAAAACATAGCAAGAGCCTGTTTCAAAATAAAAAAAGGAGCTGAGGGTGGAGCTTGGATATAGAGTATCCCTGAGTTTGGTCTCCAGTGGCTGTTTTGTGTGATACTAGGGCTGGAACCCAGGAGCATTCTACCTTTGAGCTCTTCTCCCTAGCCTTATTATTATTATTATTATTATTATTATTTATTATTATTATTATTATTATTATTATTATTATTATTATTATATTTTTGGAAACAGAGTCTCACCGTGTTGCAGAGGGCCTCACTAGGTTGCTGAGGCTGGCCACGGGCCTTCGATCCTTCTGTCTCAGCCTCCCGAGAACTGGGATTATGTGTGTGCCGCCACACCTGGCTAATCCTTAGTGCTTTAGTCCACTTTTCTGTTAACTTGTCCAGAGTACCGGACACGAATAGTCTACAGGAGAGAAAGTTCATTTGGTTCATGGTTTTAGAGGCAAGTCCATAGTTGGCTGACTCCAGGGCACTGCATGGTGGAGGAAGACTGAGCTCAACTCAATGGTAGTTAGAATCAGAGACAGACAAACAGACAGGCAGACCAAGGACAGATAGAGTCTTCAAAAGCCATGTCCCAAGCCACCTGCATCCTCCAGCTACACGCCACCTGCCTAAGTTACTGCCCAGTAAATTAAGTTAAATTATTAACCCTCCAGTGGACTTATCTGCTGATGAGAGTAGAGTCCTGGTTCATTATTTCACCTCTGACCATCGTTGCATTGAGAACCGGCTTTCAAAGCATGAGCCTTTCGGGGGACATTCCAGACTCAGACCCAGGACACGAGCTTGCCTCTATTACCCTAGAAGCTTCCAGAACAGATCCCAAAGCTGTTTGGACTCTCACAGGAAGGTGGAAATTTGGGGGAGCGGCTGCCCCTTCCCCGCTTCTCTGCCCAACTTCAGACATGAGCTGTGCACGGATGTCCTGGCCAAGTCTCCAAGAGAATACAACGTGCGTATTTGTTTACAGATACTTTTTCTTTCAGTCTACTTCTGTTTAAAAGTTTTCGATTTATCGGAAGGTCTATCTTCAAGCTATTCTTAAGCCATTTTTATTCTGAAGCAGGGTCTCGCTAAGTTGCAGAGGGTCTCACTAATTTTCCGAGGCTGGTTTTGAACCTGCGATCCTCCTGTCTGAGCCTCCCAGTGCTTAGGCACTATGCCTCTGTTGGCTCACCTAAACTTGAGAGACATGATCTCAAGGCACAACTCCCTCTGAGATGGGGAGGCTCGTGCTGAAAGAGATTGTCTTACCCAGAGTCTCATTCCTGGGAAGCAGTCTGCACACAGGCCTTTCCCTTAATCTCTCTTCTCCTTTGCTAGTGACACATATTCCTTAAAAATAATTAGAAAACGGGGACAGAGAAAAGAAATATAAAGGTGCACCTGCACTTCACTCCTGAGAATGCTACCTCTGCAACTCATAATTTTACTAATTACTATTCAATTTCGGCTTTCTGAACTGTGTGTGGGTTTGTGTGTTTATACACATGTACACATGTATATCTGCTTAATGTAAAAAAAATTGGGTACGTGTAACTCTATATAAACTTAGGATCGCCCGTGAATTTTTCAAGAAATAGCAAATAATTTCTTCTCAAGCACTATGCCTCTACACTGCTGCTTTAGTAGTGGTGTGATATATTCTGCGCATCCTAATACTGAGATTTATTCCACCATATCAGACCAATGCTTCCTCTCTAGGAGACAGAAGTAGGCACCCGGTGGTATCATTTCCCACTGCCTGAATGATCGCAATGGATGTCTTTGTGCTTGTGCCCGTCTGAATTACTCTTGTCATTTTTATAGAGTAATTCTTAGAGTGCGTCTACTTCTTTGCCACGAAGGACATTTCAGGATAATTACGAGGCCACCGATCATTAGACCTTGAAAGCTCCTAGTTGTTGTGATTAAGCATCCGACATGGTCCTCCGCTTCCGGGGTTAGTACGTGCCATTTGTCTAGCTGCTTCCAAGGGGCAGACAGTGAGAGGGAGGGAGACTAAAGCTGTTACGATATGGCCCGGTTAGTTCAGTAAGGGGATATGCTCTCTCTATAGGGCAACCGGAAGCCGAGTCTTGGTACGTTCTCCTTTGGAATTAGCCTGAAGAGGGAGAGGAGGAGGAAGAGGATAGTTGCGTGGGGTGCAGAATTGAAGCCAGAGACATGGAAGGCTGTGCAGTTTTTCAGGGTGAAATGAATGGGGGGTCTGGATGCAACGGTGGTGACGGAAATAGGATGGAAGCGCTGAGCTGGAGAGTGGAGGGATGAGGGACCCCAACCCAAATGTAGACCTACGCTTCTGGGAGGACGTGGCCCTGAAAGCCCGACCCCCAATAATGCAAAGGTGCAAGGGATTCCCAGGGGTAAGACTTGGGTCCTGGGAAGCCACCTGCAGGACTGCGCCTGTTTGATCCAGGTAGAAAGACTGGATTCCCTTTATCTGATCACCTCTCATTTGCAGCAACGTGGATGGTACTGTAGGGCATCGTGTTAAGCAATAAGCCAGGCGAGGAAAGACAAATGCATACTGTCACTTACATGGGGAAGCTAGAAAACGGGTCTCATAAAAATAGAGAGTAGAACAGTCATTACTGGAGCTTAGGGGGGATGTGGAGAGTAAAGAGAAGATGGCTAATGGGTACAGGGGTGCAGATGCACAGAGGATGCCTCCTGCTCCTCCTCCACTTCCTCCTCCTCCATTTCCTCCTCTTTCTCCTCCTCCTCCTTCTTTACCATCTCATCTCCTCCTTCTCCACCATCTCATCTCCTCCTCCTTCTCCACCATCTCATCTCCTCCTCCTCCTCCTCCTTCTCCACCATCTCCTCCTCCTCCTCCACCATCTCCTCTTCCTCCTCCTCTTCCTCCTCCTCCACCATCTCCTCTTCCTCCTCCTCTTCCTCCTCCTTCTCCACCATCTCATCTCCTCCTCCTCCTCCTTCTCCACCATCTCATCTCCTCCTCCTCCTCCTCCTCCTCCTCCTCCTCCTCCTCCTCCTCCACCACCACCACCACCACTACCACCATCTCCTCCTCCTCCTTCTCCACCATCTCATCTCCTCCTCCTCCTCCTTCTCCACCATCTCATCTCCTCCTCCTCCTCCTCCTCCTCCTCCTCCTCCTCCTCCTCCTCCTCCACCACCACCACCACTACCACCATCTCCTCCTCCTCCTTCTCCACCATCTCATCTCCTCCTCCTCCTCCTCCTCCTCTTCCTCCTCCTCCTTCTCCACCATCTCATCTCCTCCTCCTTCTCCACCATCTCATCTCCTCCTCCTCCTCCTCCTCCTCCTTCTCCTTCTCCTCCTCCTTCTCCACCATCTCATCTCCTCCTTCTCCTCCTCCTTCTCCACCATCTTATCTCCTCCTCCTCCTCCTCCTCCTCCTCCACCATCTCCTCCTCCTCCTCCTTCTCCACCATCTCATCTCCTCCTCCTCCTCCTCTTCCTCCTCCTTCTCTACCATCTCACCTCCTCCTCCTCCTCCTCCTCCTCCTCCTTCTCCACCATCTCATCTCCTCCTCCTCCTCCTCCTTCTCCTTCTCCTCCTCCTTCTCCACCATCTCATCTCCTCCTTCTCCTCCTCCTTCTCCACCATCTTATCTCCTCCTCCTCCTCCACCACCATCTCCTCCTCCTCCTCCTCCTCCACCATCTCCTCCTCCTCCTCCTCCTTCTCCTTCTCCTCCTCCTTCTCCACCATCTCATCTCCTCCTCCTCCTCCTCCTTCTCCACCATCTCATCTCCTCCTCCTCCTCCTCCTTCTCCACCATCTTATCTCCTCCTCCTCCTCCTCCACCATCTCCTCCTCCTCCTCCTCCTTCTCCACCATCTCATCTCCTCCTCCTCCTCCTCCTCCTCCTCCTTCTCCACCATCTTATCTCCTCCTCCTCCTCCTCCACCATCTCCTCCTCCTCCTCCACCATCTCATCTCCTCCTCCTCCACCATCTCCTCCTCCTCCTCCTTCTCCACCATCTCATCTCCTCCTCCTCCTCCTCCTCTTCCTCTTCCTTCTCTACCATCTCACCTCCTCCTCCTCCTCCTCCTCCTCCTCCTCCTCCTCTTTCTCCACCATCTTATCTCCTCCTCCTCCTCCTCCACCATCTCCTCCTCCTCCTCCTCCTCCACCATCTCATCTCCTCCTCCTCCACCATCTCCTCCTCCTCCTCCTTCTCCACCATCTCATCTCCTCCTCTTCCTCCTCCTCCTCCTCCCCCTCCTTCTCCACCATCTTATCTCCTCCTCCTCCTCCTCCTCCTCCACCATCTCCTCCTCCTCCTCCTCCTCCACCATCTCATCTCCTCCTCCTCCACCATCTCATTTCCTCCTCCTCCTCCTCCTCCTCCTCCTCCTCCTCCATCTTCTTCTCCTCCTATGTCTCCTCCTCCTCCTCCATCTCCTTCTCCTCCTATGTCTCCTCCTCCTCCTCCTCCTCCTCCTCCTCCTCCTCCTCCTCCTCCTCCTCCTCCTCCTCCTCCTTTTGGTACTGGGAGTGGAACCCAGGGGAATTCTACCTCCGAGCTACACCACCAGCCCTATTTTATTTTTATTTTGAAACAGAGTCTCACTAAGTTGCTGAGGGCCTCACAGAGTTGCTGAGGCTGGCCGTGAACCTGTGATCCTCCTGTCTCAGCCTCCCAAGTACTGGGATGCTTGTGTGGAATGCAGAGTTGGAGCCAGAGACATGGGAGGGTTTGCAGTTCTATATCACAGGAGGATAATTGTGGTAGACACAATTAACTGTACTTCACAATGGCTAGGAGAGAGAATTTTGAATGTTCCCAATACAAAGAAATGATAAATATCTAAGATGATAGATATGCCAGTTACCTGTATCAAATCATGATCCATTATATATGTGAATTGAAATGTTACATTGTTGCCCATAAACATGTGCAATTTTTATGTATCACTTTATTATTATTATTTTTGGTGGCACTGGGGTTCCTGGAAGCCCTTCTACCTCCGGGCTACACTCCCAGACCTATTTTATATTTTTATTTGGAAACAGGGTCTCCTAAGCCAGCGCGCGAGGCTGGCTTCGAACCTGTGCGATCCTCCTGTCTCTGCCTCCCAAGCGCGGGGATTACAAGCGTGCGCCACCATGCCCGGTTTATGTATCACTTAAAAAAATTTTTAAAAAAAGATTCTCCTCGCCGGGCGTGGTGGCGCACGCTTATAATCCCCGCGCTTGGGAGGCAGAGACAGGAGGATCGCGCAGGTTCGAAGCCAGCCACGCGCGCTGGCTTAGGAGACCCTGTTTCCAAATAAAAATATAGGTCTGGGAGTGTAGCCTGGAGGTAGAAGGGTTTCCAGGAATCCAAGTACCACCAAAAAACAAACAAACAAAAACAAAAACAAAACACAAAATAAAAATAAATCAAGGCTGGGGATATATAGCTTGGAGGTAGAATGCCTCCAGGTTCAATCTTCAGGAGACAGACAGACAGAGAGAGAGAGAGAGAGAGAGAGAGAGAGAGAGAGAGAGAGAGAGAGAGAGAGAGAGAAAAGAAGAAGAAGGAGGAGGAGGAGGAGGAGGAGGAGGAGGAGGAACACTAATTCCAAATAACTACCTGTAATTGCTTAAAAGACATTCTGGTGCACAATCTAGACGGGGAAACATCTAGGAGGTGCGTGCCGCTCACCCAGAGTCCCAGGCAGGTGATGTCTGCGCGTTTCGTTGATTTAGATGTTAGCCATTGCGGCCTGTGCTTGGCTTAGACGAAGGAGGCGCATTGTCTTAACTCAGACAGATGGCGCTTAATGCCAGCCGCGCAGGAAGACTGGTCGCCCCGAGCTCTAGGGTCAGGCAGAAAGCAAGACAGATTTGCTTCCATCTGGGGTGGGCACCGGGAGACGCCAGGACGCCGGGACCTAGGAGTGAAGCATTTCAGCCAGGTGGTATTGTTGTTCTTGGTAATTTTATCAACCTGTCCATCTGCCTTGCACCAGACGCCTCCGTTCAAGTTAGGCCTGTGATCATGCTTTGCAATAAAGTTTGTTTATTCCCATTTCTAGAGATGCTGAGTCAATATCGCAAAGCTCTATTGTATTGGGACCAACGCCCCAGCATCCCTTTTACCCAGAATCCCAGTCTTTCTGCACCATGTCGTGATTACTGGCTCAATCCTCCTCCTCAGTTATCAAAGCATTGCGTTCTGTTACATGCCCGGTGGGCAGACTCCGGAATTAAACCGTACATGGCTAGACGCCAGCCCACCTCTCCACCCAGGGCCTCAGTTGGCTCCTTCAGCCATCCTGACCCGTTCTTTCAGCATCTCCAGAGCACTCACACCAGGTGCTAGTGCTGGGGGAAGAATAGACCATGTCCTCTATTTTGCAGTACTGAGGATGGAGCCCAGTACCATTCTATGCCCAAGCTACACCCTCAACCCTATTTTTTTTTTTTAAGGGTCTGGGGATGGAACCCAGGGGCATTTGACCTCAGAGCTACACCTCCTGCCCTAGTTTTTATTCTTTATTTTGAGACAGGGTCTCACTGAGTTGCAGAGGGCCTCACTAAGTAGCTGAGGCTGTCCGCGAACCGCGATCCTCCGGGTCTCAGCCTCCCGAATGCTGGGATTACAAGCGTGCGCCACCTCGCCCGGCTTCAACCCTATTTTTTATTCTTTATTTTGAAACAGAGTCTCACTGAGTTGCAAAGGGCCTCACTAAGTAGCTGAGGCTGTCTTTGAACCAAGATCCTCCTGCCTCAGCCTCCCAAATGCTGGGATGACAAGCGTGCGCCACCACACCGTGTTGAAATTTTTTTTATATTGGGGATTGAACTTGGGGTCATTTTACCTTTGAGCTGCACTCCCCACCCAGCCCTATTTTATTTTTTATTTTAAAACAGAATCTCACTAAGTTGCTGAGGATAGCCTTGATTCTGCAATCCTCCTGTCTTAGCCTCCAAAGTCCTGTGATGATAGGGAGGTATCATTACCACACTCAAAAGTCACATTTTTTTTCCAGTACTGGGAATGAAACCCAAGGGCAGTCTACCTCCAAGCTACACTCCCAGCCATATTTTTTATTCTAAGTAGCTGGGGCTGCCACAAACCACAAGCATCCTGCGCCACCATGCCCGGCTTTTTTTTCTTTCTTTAAGTGCAAGAATGGACTCATGGGGCTGACTTGTAGAATTGACAGGAGGCTGGAGGCTGGGGCCTCCGTGCAGCAGGAACCCGGGGCAGGCTGTGGTCTTGAAGGAAGGTCATTGAAAGGGTAGTGCTGGTCCCCGGAGTCAGAGGACCACTTGTCGTGAGCAGTTCCTGCTGTTTCCGGTATTCCTGGTGATATTTTTAAATCCTACCTAATATCCACATGCTAAAGTTAGATGCTTAGGCTGTTCCACATTTAATAGAGGACATGTTTATAAATATCTTCATGTACATTGTGTGTGAAACTAGGCTGCCCCCTGGAATCAGCCAGGAGTTTTTATAAAATACCAGTGCTTTTTATAAAATACCAGTTCTTTTTTTGTGTGTGTGTGGTACTGGGGATGGAACACAGGGGCTCTTCTACCTCTGGGCTACACTCCCACACCTATTTTATATTTTATTTGGAAACAGGGTCTCTTAAGCCAGCTGAGGCTGGCTTCGAACCTGCGCGATCCTCCTGTCTCAGCCTCCCAAGCGCGGGGATTACAAGCCTGCGCCACCACGCCCGGCTGAAAATACCAGTGCCTGATTCTAACAGATGTGGGTGTGGAGACTTTTAAAAGTTTCCAGCTGGGCGTGGTGGCACATGCTTGTAATCTCAGCATTTGAGAGGCTGAAAGGAGGATCGTGGTTCCTGGCCAGCCTCAGCTACTTAGTGAGGCCCTTTGCAATTCAGTGAGACCCTGTTTCAAAATAAAGAATAAAAACCAGGGCTGGGGGGTGTGGCTCAGAGGTAGAATGCCCCTGGGTTCCATCTCCAGTATTGCAAAATAAATAAATAAAAGAAAGAAAGAAAAACTCTCCATACATTCTAGAGTGTAGCTGATGTTGAAAGCCCACTGAACTAGAAGCCTGTATGGCATAAGTTCTTGTATATAAAGAATCCTTATAGATGTAATGTTGTAATTGAGCTGGGGAGTCACTAAGGAGGCAAACACAAGGTTATTAAAAGTGGCTTTAATCAGCCTAACAAACTGGCACCTTCGGGTGGGTCTGCCGGCCCTGGGGGAAGGGACCGATGGCCACGCAGTCAGCAGAGTGGCCCAGTAGTCCTGGTCTATCAGCAGAGTCACATGGTGGAGAGGAAGTACCACTGTTTAAAGTGGGGAGGGGGCCTGGGGTGGGGCCAGTAGAGTGGGAATGCCAATTCTCTTGCAACGTCCGGAGTCTTACAACCTCTGGAGTCTGCCTTGCGATGGCTGGAGTCTCGAGGCACCTGGATTCTCACAGTATCTCTGGTTCTGGCTTCCAGTGTTCCGCCTCCTGTCCCCCTGCAGGGTCCTGATGCGGGAAGGGAGGGACCCGACCTATCATCCAGGCCTTTTGGTGATATTGGGTGAAGACCGAGTCCATAACTACTTCCTGCTGTCAGGGGATGTCGTAGGGGTCCCCTTGGCTGGGAGAGGTCAAGTCCTTTGGAAGTGGCAGGTGGAAGTATGCTGCAGTGGGAGTCGGGGGTAACCCTGGACAGCTTGGTAACGCGTGTTCGAATAAACTTTAACAGACGAGGAGCTATGAAAAGAAAAGGCAAATCGTGAGAATGGGTCCCGGGAAAGGAAGGAGCCCATCAGTTACTGGCCCTGGCCTGGAAGGGAAGGAGCCCAGCAGCTCTGGCCCTTGGAATCCTTTCAGATATGAGGTAGATTGTCACTATCATGTTTTTATATTTTTGCTTAACCTGGTCAGAGTTTAGACATTTTCTTCCGTTAGATCAGATTTATTAATATAATAGCAGCAGTTTTCCTGAGAAAGAGATATATACCACTCTTTTCAGAAGTTTTCTTCATTAGACCAGATTCATTAATGTAATAGCAACATTTTCCCTGAGAGAGACACATGCCACTCCTTCCAGCAGTGAGTGGGTATGGATCAATCTGGTCAAACGGAAAACATGCTATTGGGTCAGGAGCATCAGTAACGGGTTTTAGAGAGTTTAATACTTATGGCTGTCTGGCATCCAGAGAGGGAGAGCACCGTACTATGTAAACAAGTGGACCTGAAGAAATAAAAGCATTAAAAAGAAGAATTATGCTGAGAAAAATGGAGCTTAGTGGGCACCAACACTACAGGAGAATTTGTCATGAGGTTGCTATAATGGAGCCCTTTTTAGCTGAGTAAGGTGATGCCAGTTGGGGTCCCCCCAGCAGTTTGGCTGCAGCAGGTGTGGTGAGGATCACTGTAAAGGGCTCAGTCCACTGTGGTTGGAGGTGTTTGGGTTGGAGCGGCTTGAGGAGGACTTGATCCCCTGGCTTAAGGGCCTTGACTGTGGGTGTGGAACTGCTTCTTCAGTCCCAGGTTGTGTAAGATATCGGTCAGCGTGTTCCCTAAGGAGGTGCCTGAGAAAAGACAAGTAAGGGAGATAGGGAGCCAAAAGAGGGGGTACAAGAGGAAAGCACGATTAAGCAAAAAAGGGCAACCATACAGCAATTCAAAGGGGCTCATGAAGGTGGGGCTTGGAGGGGTGGCCCTTACATGGGCCAGAGCCAGTGGCAAGGAGTTCAGGCCACAATACCCACAGCTCCAGGGAGAGTTTTGCTAGATATTTTTTAAGAATCCCATTCATTTTTTTCTACCTTTCCTGATGACTGCGGTCAATATGGGATATGGAGCTTCCAAGAAATGCCCAGGGCTTGTGCCACCTGTTGAGTAGCCTTAGAAATAAAAGCTGGTCCATTATCAGACTGTAAGGAATTAGGGAGTCCAAACCGAGGGATGATGTCCGAGCATAGGACATTGGCCACCATGCTGGCTGTCTTGTTCTTTGAGGGAAAAAGCCTCTACCCAACCTGCTAGGGTGTCTACCATGGTAAGAAGATATTTTAGTTTTTTGTGAGATGGCATATGGGTGAAGTCAAGTTGCCAGTCCTATCCTGGCAAGTGTCCTCTCATTTGGTGGGTATGAAAAGAGGGGCGAAAGCCTCCTTGGGGAGAAACAGCAGCACAAGTAGAACAGGAGGCACTGACTTTACTAATCAGCTGCTGCAGGAGAGGGGGATAAAACAAGGGGCTTAGGGAATATTTAAGTGCCGTAGGTCTCATGTGTAGGGAATTATGTATTAGGCTAATGACTTCCTCGGCCTGAGCCTCAGGCAGAGCAATTTTGTCCTAAAGAGGGCCTTCAGTGTGTGGGCAGGCGAGCTTACCGTCAGTCCCTTGTAATGAGATCGGAAAAGGAAAACCAGGACCCGAAAAGAACGGAAGGACCGAATAGGTAACCCAAAAGGAGATTGGCTTACCCGCTACCTTGAGAGTTACCCTGGGCCTGGCAAGGGGGACTGAGGTTGAGTCCAAGAGCTGTCAGTCTTCGGCCAGGCTGAATAGGGCCATCAACAGGGTCTGGTCTGGAAGCGTGGTTCCCCTGTGTTGAGGCACCTGGGGCTCACCGCTTTTCCAAGGGCACTGTTCCAGCCTGGCCGCATGCCGGGCACGGTCTGATTAGTGGGCGTGGCCTTGCCGCACTTGAGGCAGGTCTTTGTTGTTTCTGTCCTCCACCCCTAGATGGCGCTCCAGAGGGCCGAGCCTCCGACACCGGCCACAGGGCAGCTACCAAGGCCCAGGCCTGCGAATCTGCCTTTTGGAGAAATAAAAGTGTATGCTCCATCTCAGCCTGTTCCTCTCTGGAATTAAAGACTTTAAATACCATGTTCACCAAATCTCAGATTGGAGTTTGAGGACTGTCTTCAGCCTTTTAAAATTTTTCCCGAATATCAGGGGCTGATTGCCCAATGAACTGAGTTGCCAACACCACAGATCCTGCCTCAGTAGATGGAGCTAAGCGGTATAGAGGGCAAAAGCCTCCTGAGTTGGTCCCTTAAGGGAGGATGGTGGGGGGGAGGAGCGGGCTAGAGTGGGAGGCTGCCCTGGGATGGGATCGTGGCCAGGGCGGTGAGGAGAGTTCCTGTGGATCAGGGCCCTCAGAAAGCAGCGCCTGCAACCCAGCCGGGTTAGACGCTGACAACCACATGTTGCCACAAAATGGCGACTGTGCCTGTGACGCAGCAAAGCTGCAGGCTGTCGCGGGCCAAGATGGCGAGTTAGCCTTTGGCTCAGCAAGACCACCAGGTGGCGCCTGTACGCCGCCATGCGGCAACCAAGATGGCGACCGTGTAATGCAATGTTAGGTCTTGACTGTGTAACGTCACAAGATGGCGACCAAGATGGCGACCGTGATGTCACAAGGTAGCGACTGTATGCCATCACAAAATGGCGCTGGCGGGAAAATGGCAGCTAATAGGGGGAAGCAGTTGGAGGGATGGTAGTGCAGGGAAAAGAAAGCCTGGAAATAAAGGACTTCTGACCATGTACCAGACCACTTACAAAAGTTGCCGATCCTGGTCAGGGTACTGAAGTACAGAGTTCCATTTTTGGGCCACAGTGACCCATTATTTTGCAATTCTGGCTTCCCATGTCTGGTTGGCGGGCGAGAATGAAGAACAGAAGTCAGGCGTCCCCATTTTCCTGATCAATCATTTGAAAATCGGGGTTAAGAGATCGGGAAAGATGTCTCAATCCCTTCTCAAAACTGGAGGACGACCTGGAAGCCAGGGGCCCTCTGGCGGGAAGCCGGGCACTGGGCTCAGCGTGCAGGAGGCCTCCTCACCTGTGTATTTGTTTTCCCTGATTCTGTTTAACGCCTGTTTTAGACTTGGCTTCCCACACCTGGCAACGTGGTTTGAATTATATCTGTGGCATCGTAAGCACCTGCCCGCCAGCCCCACGTTCCCAGTGGGAAACTGGAAGGTTAAGTAACAGCGAGCGGAAGAGCAAGCGCCAAGCTCAAGACAGAGTGGGGCTGTTCTACTGCCGTAGACAGCTCCCTCCCAGCCCCAGAGCGCCCCATCAGTTACAGACAGGAGCTGCCTTCGTCCAGCACTTACTGTTTGCCAGGTGTCCTGCTGAACCCTTTATGGACTTTATTTCATTCTCACAACTTAATCCTCTGAAAGCCGCTTGGGTTTGAAATACATGTTTGCTTTTAAAGATGAGAAGAGAGGGACATGGTGGCACACGCTTGTAATCCCAGCATTCGGAAGGCTGAGACAGGAGGATCGCGGTTGGCGGACAGCCACAGCTACTTAGCGAGGCCCTTTGCAACTCAGTTCTTCAAAATAAGGAATAAAAATAGGGCAGAAGGTGTAGCTTGGAGGTGGAATGCCCCTGAGTTCCATCCCCAGTACTGAAAAAAAAAAAAAAAGGATAAAAATAGGGCTGGGGGTGTAGCTTGGAGGTAGAATGCCCTTGAGTTCCATCCTCAGTACTAAGAAAAAAAAAAAAAAAAAGTAAAGGTCAGGGGCAGAGCCTGTTCTTTTTAACGAATAGTGACTGTCGGCTTGCCACATGCCTTTCCAGATGGACAGAGGACACGAACACAAAGTCTGGAGAAGCCGCGGCCACATGGCGAGTTGAGGGGTTTTGACGAGTTGAGTCTGTTAGCAACATTGGCATTGCCAGTTCAAAGAAAAACTTGATGCCCTCTACCTATGAAATTAGCAAAAGGTTTGGGGACGGGGAGGAAGGGTTTGCGTGTTTGTGAGTTGCAATTATAATGATCAGGGATGTTTAAGGAGTTGGGAGGTGGACACTTTCACATGGTGCTGTCGGAAATAGACATTGGTGCAAAACTTCTACCAAGGTCGGAAATAGACATTGGTGCAAAACTTCTACCAAGGTTTTATTGAAAGGTGGAAAACTATTCCCTCCCTCCCTTCCTCCTTCCTTCCTTCCCTTCCTTCCTTCCTTCCTTCCTTCCTTCCTTCCTTCCTATACCAGAGATTGAACGCAAGGGTGCTCTACCACTGAGCTACACCTCCAGCCCCATGTATGTATGTATGTATGTATGTATGTATGTATGTATGTATGTATTTCTTTTTCTTTTCTTGTTTCTTTTTTTCTTTTTCTTTTTCTTTCTTTCTTTTCTTTTTTCTCTTTTCTTTTCTTTTCTTTTTTTTTGTTCCTGGAAGCCCTTCTACCTCGGGGCTACACTCCCAGACCTATTTTATATATTTTTTGGAAACAAGGTCTCTTAAGCCGGCAAGGCTGGCTTAGAACCTGCGCGATCCTCCTGTCTCTGCCTCCCAAGCGCGGGATTACAACCGTACGCCACCATGCCCGGCATATGTATGTATTTCAAATCTTGAAACAGGGTCTAATGACATTGCTGAAGCTGGCCTTGAAAATTGTGATCCTGAGACAGGTCTCAGGCTCCCAAGTACTGAGATTACAGGCATGTGCCACCACGCCCCACTGAAAATGTTCATTTCTTTTGACTCAATAATGTCTTTTTTTTAAATCCTTGCTAAGGAAATAATATAAAGAAGAGAAAAAAAAAACTGTATCACTCGGGTATTTGCAATAATGTTACTTTTTCCATGTTCGCAATTTGGAAACAATCTGTCTGGCACTGGATTTAAGAAACATTTTAGCAATAGGTGAATGGAATCTTAAAAAAATGTTGACCTTAAAGTATTGCTTTTAGCCCCCTATCGTGATATAGGCCTATAATCCCTGTGCATAGGAGACAGGAAGATCACAGGTTTGAGAACAGCCTCAGCAACTTAGTGAGGGCCTCAGCAACTTAGCAAGACCCTATTTCAAAATAAAAAGTAAAATAAAGACTAGGGGTATACCTCAAAGGCACAATGCCCCTGTTTCAATCCCTAGTAGCACGATTTTTTTTTTAAGTGATGCTTTCAAAGAATTTTATGACACAGGTGAAGCTTGTACTGTATTGAAAATGAATATTATATATTTAGTTTGTTTTCCATCTTTTTAAAAATATATATAGAAAGAAACAGGAAAGAAATATGCCAAAATGTTAATAGTTACATCTGGATGGTAGCATCTTCTCTCTGCTCTATTTTTATTTTCTTTTCTAGTTTTCTGTGTACACTAAGCTCATTTAATTTTGTTCTGTTCGGCGTTTTCCATCCAATTAATATTGATTAGGTGCCAATTATATACCAGCAGGCATTGATTACACCTGTTTGTCTCTAGAAGCATCTTTGTTCCGGTGTACTTCTAAGTGGGTTGCGGTATTGATAACTGCTTTCCCATGAGGGCTACAGGTGAGGATCTGTAGTTCTGGCAGATGAAGGCTTAGGCTCCCTCCCACACCGGGCCCTGAATCAAAGAGCAAGACCCTATTTTTCAAATATTTAAGAAATGATAAAAGGGCTGAGGGTGCAGCTCAGAGGTAGAGCACCCCTGGGTTTAAGCCCCAGCACCTCCCCACGCCACACACACACACACACGCACGCATGCACGCACGCACGCACACGACCAGAGATACAGGAAAGTGCTCCCTAGGAAATAGTATCAGAATGAGCAGGTGACGAGGGTCTATCAGGAGTTCTTTTGAGTGGGGCATGGTGGCGTTCGGGAGGCTGAGACAGGAGGATTGCGGTTTGCAGCCCATCTCAGCTACTTAGTGAGGCCCTTTGCAACTCTGTAAGACCCTGTTTCAAAATAAAGAATAAAAAAATAGGGCTGGAGTATAGTTCAGAGGTAGAATGGCCCTGGGTTCCATCCCCAGTACCCCCCCCCCCACACACACACACAAATAAATAAATGGCCCTTTTACAGCTGGCTAGGGCCAGGCCCCCCAGCTCTGAGATCCCCGCCCCATACCTCCTCTTCCTCTTCTGTCTTGTAGTCTGATGTCGAGACTGCAATAGTCCCAGGAACCCAGGCTCCTTCTTCCCCATGGCAGCCCAATCTGTAGAGCCTTATCCTCATCCACAGCTCAGAGACGACTCGTTATCAACCTAGCCATTTTGTAAACCTCTATTTGCCTGCTTTTTATCACCACGACCAGAGTACGCAACAGGAACAAATTAGAAGACAAAAGGTTAATTTATTTGGCCTCATGGCTTTCGAGGTTCAGTCCAGGGGCAGCCAGCTCCAAGGCAGAGACATCATGGTGGCAAGGGGCCGTGCAGGAGAGCTGCTCGGCTCACAACGGTTGCGGGGGGAGAGGGAGGATCTAGGGCCACACGCCAGTGGCCCACCTCCTCTAGCCACAGCCTACCGCCCACACTTGTTACCCAGCAAGTCCTTTTCATGATCAATCCATCCGTGGATTTATCTGCTGATGAGATCAGAGCCCTGCCGGATCCAGTTATTCCTCCTGTGGACCTTTCTGCATCACCAACTCAAGAGCTTTCCTGGGGGACACGAGATCCAGAACTGTATCACTGACGCAGCCAGAGTACCTCTCGCTCTCAATTTCCTATCTGAATGTGTCACAGGATTATAGGATTATTGTAAGAATTTAAAGAAACTATATGCATGAGAATGAATTAAAAAGAATAAAAGCCTGTGATATGTGGCTAAGTGGGGGGTGGGACCTAGCTCCTATAATAGAAGGTGCCAGCTGGGCATGAGGGTGTGTGTTTGTAATCCTTGTACTTGAGAGGCTGAGACAGGAGGATCACAGGTTCATGGCCAGCCTCAGCAACTCAGTGAGACCCCGTTTCAGCAACTTAGTGAGACCTCCGCAACTTAGTGAGACCCTGTTTCAAAATAAAGAATAAAAAATAGGCTGAGGGTGTAGCTTGGAGGTAGAATGCCCCTGGGTTCCATCTTCAGTACCACAAAAAATGAATAATAAATAAATAAAATAAAAAATAAGTTAAAAAATAGAGCTGGGGGTATAGCTTGGAGGTAGAACGCCCCTGAGTTCGATCCTCAGAAACACACACACACACACACACACACACACACACACACACACACACAGAAGGTGCCATTTGAAACCATTTCATTTGTGTTTTACCATATTCCTGGGAAAATTGCTGGAAATAGATATTTAGTATATAGATGTATATAAACTAAAATCATATGTCATGACCCTGGGTGATAAGATCCTTGGCAAGTTTTATATTACATAGGTCTGTGCCTTTGGTGATTTTTTTCCCCCCTTAAGTTTTATGCATTCAGCATATAATTAGAGAAGTTATTTGAAAATAATAAAAGAATAAATATAAAAATAGGAGGGGCAGAAATAACTGAATTTAACGAGGATTGGGGCCTCATGAGTCCTGGTCCTGTGCTGCACCGAAAGGACGGGAGAGGCAGGTCCTACGGCGAAGTTTCTCCTGCGTCCCTCCTCTGTTTTATGTACCACCTGGAACCAGAGAGCACGCTGTTCTTTCTCTACTTTCCCAGACTTGGCACGTGAGCCTGGCAGCGCCTGCGTGCTCTGGAGACCGCGCTTAGGATTTGTGACTTCCCAGAACCCCGCAGCACTCCCAGGTGCTGTGTGGTCTGCCCGCTCGCTGAACAGCGGACATTCAGCTTCCAAGTTATCAGACTGCTCGCAGCCAGCTCTCCTCTTTCAGGGGCCGGGAGGAGGGGTTTTAGGGATAGAACTCAAGGGCATTCTAAGTTATACTCCTAGAACCCAAGATCCTTCTAGCTCAGCCTCTTAAGTACTGGGATGACAGGGGTGTACCACTGTGCCTGGCTCAGGGTCTGCTTTTTAAAGCCTCCATTCAGCCGGGCGTGGTGGCACAAGCTTGTCATCCCAGCATTTGGGAGGCTGAGACCGGAGGATCGCGGTTCGCGGACAGCCTCAGCTACCTAGTGAGGTCCTCTGCAACTCAGTGAGACCCGGTTTTAAAAATCAAGAATAAAAAATTGGGCAGGGGGTGTAGGTCGGAGGCCAAATGCCCCGGGGTTCCATCCCCAGACCCGCAAAAAAAATAATAAAAAAATAAAAAAATAAAGCCTCCATTCAGGTATCGTGGCTGAGGTTGTCATGCCCCCAGACACCCATCCCCGAGCTGTCCTGAGGAGCGGCGGTGGCCAGGGATTCCAGGATTGTGGGCTGGAAGAAACGCTGCTCAGGGCTCAGCCACCATCTCAGTGGGTGCGTGGATGTGTGCACTTTATTTAGGCTTCATTAAGCTATAGCACTTAGTGGACAGCCAGCCCAGATAGGAATAAAAAAAAAAAAAAAGAAAAGAAAGCAAACACCATCAAGAAGAGCGTGTGTTGTTTGACTTCATTAGACAGACCCAGATTGTCCATCGCGCGTTCTCTGTTCACACCGGCAGCATCAGCCGGTGCTGCCGCCCAGATGGGAGTCAGGTGCACCTGCGTTCCGGGTCTGGCGCGGCCATCAAGTGTCTGAGGGCGGCTGGCCACCGTCCTCAGTCTCCATAAACTTCACTACTTTAGTCGGTAAGAGAAGGGTATAAAAGTGCCCGCATCACAGAGTTAGGACGAGAAATAAGGTGTCCTGGTGTAATACCCTGTGAGTGTGCTGTATGCTGGAAGAGCCCAGGAGGCAGTTTATGTATTAGGATGCCCCATGGCACAGTTAGCCCTTAGAACAACCACTCAGGGCTTGCTTCTTTCTGTTATTTATTTATTTATTTATTTATTTATTTATTTATTTATTTATTTATTTATGGTACTGGGGATGAAACCCAGGGACATTCTACCTCCGAGCTATACCCCAGCCCTACTTTTAAGTCTTTATTATTTATTTATTTATTTTTTATTTTTGGTACTGGGGTTCCTGGAAACCCTTTTACCTCTGGGCTACACTCCCAGACCTATTTTTATACTTTCTTATTTGGAAACAGGGTCTCTTAAGCCAGTGCAGCTGGCTTTGAACCTGCGCCATCCTCCTGTCTCCGCCTCCCAAGCGCGGGGATGACAAGCGTGCGCCACCACGCCCAGCAAGTCTTTTTTATTTTTTGAAACAGGGACTCACTGAGTTGCAAAGGTCCTCACTAAGTAGCTGAGGCTGTCCGTGAACCGTGATCCTCCTGTCTCAGCCTCCCGAATGCTGGGATGACAAGCTTGCGCCGCCACGCCTAGCAGCATTTGGTTTTAATCTCAGACTTTCAGGTGTTGGACCCTCTGCTTGTAATCCCCACGTGGAATTTCCCAGGAGCAACCCTGTGGTCATTTTTACGGTTGAACCTAGCCTCCCAGCCTTTTCCTTTAAGAACTAGATGGTAATTCAGGCATGGTGGCACATGCCTGTAATCTCTGTACTGAGGCAGGGAGGCTGAGACAGGAGGATTATAGGTTCAAGGATAGCCTTAGCAAATAGTGAAACTCATCAACCTGGCAAGACTGTGTTTCAAAATAAAAATAAAATAGGGCTGGGGGTGTAGCTCAGAGGTAGAATGCCCCTGGGCGCTCTCTCTCTCTCTCTCCCTCCTCTCTCTCTCCTCTCTTCTCTCTCCTCTCTCTTCCCCCTCTCTCTCTTCTCTCTTCTCTCTCCTCTCTCCCTCCTCTCTCTCTCCTCTCTTCTCTCTCTCCCCTCTCTCCTCTCCTCTCCTCTCTCTCCTCTCTCCCCCCTCTCTCCTCTCCTCTCTCTCCTCTCTCCTCTCTCTCCTCTCTCTCTCCTCTCTCTCTCTTCTCTCTCTCTCTCCTCTCCCCTCTCTCCTCTCTCTCCTCTCCTCTCCTCTCCTCTCCCCTCTCTCCCCTCTCTCCTCTCCTCTCCTCTCCTCTCTCTCTCCTCTCCCCCCCCCACACTAATTGAGCTTACTTTTTTAAATTGAACGTCACCAGCTCTGTGAAATGGGAAAGCGAACGAACCAGATGTATCCCGTGGTAGGAAGGCAAAACTTGCCCAGGTGGCTCCAGATAATAATTAAACAAGTTATTAACTCGAGAAGAAGAAATTATCACGCCCTGCCTAAATCTACTGCTTCTATTCCCCAATCTGTCAAGAACAAAGGCTCCCGCCGGAGAGTCTTCGAAGGCAGAGCTTTTCCACCTGGGCGCCCCTGACACTCTGCAAGGCAGGCTCTTGGTTGCGGGGCTGACTTGCGCACTGTAAGGATGTTTGAACAGAATCCCCGCTCTTACCTCTTCATGCCAGGAGCAGCTCCAAACCCCTTCCTAGTGCAAAACCCCCAAATATCTCCGCATGGTCTGGGATGGCCCTGGGGTACAAAATCACCCCCTGGTCGTAAGCCATCGCCACCAGCTGTGGGCCCAGGAGGTGCCTCAGTATTGGGTTCTGCAAGCCAGTGCGGCTGGGGACAACTTCTTCTTCCTCCCCTTCCTCCTCCTCCTTCTCCTCCCCTCCTCCTCCTCCTCCTCCTCCTCCTCCTCCTCCTCCTCCTCCCCTTCCTCCTCCTCCTCCTTCTCCCCTCCTCCTTCTCCTCCCCTCCTCCTCCTCCTCCTCCTCCTCCTCCTCCTCCCCTTCCTCCTCCTCCTCCTTCTCCCCTCCTCCTTCTCCTCCCCTCCTCCTCCTCCTCCTCCTCCTCCTCCTCCTCCTCCTCCTCCTCCTCTTCTTTCTCCTCCTTTTTTTTGCAGTTCTGGGGATGGAACCCAGGGGCATTCTACGTCCAAGCTACACCCCCAGCCCTATTTTTTATTCTTTATTTTGCAATAGGGTCTCACTGAGTTGCAAAGGGCCTCACTAAGTAGTAGCTGAGGCTGTCCGCGAACCGCGATCCTCCGGTCTCGGCCTCCAGATGCTGGGATGACAAGCGTGCGCCACCGCGCCCGGCCTATTTATTTATTTATTTACTTACTTACTTATTTATTTAGAAACAGGGGCTCACTAGATTGCCCAGTGTCCCCCTACGCCGCTGAGGCTGTCCTCCAGCCACAATCCTCCTGTCTTGGCCTCCCAAGCACTGGGCTTACAGGCGTGTGCCTCTGTGAACAGCTCTCTGTATGCTTTATAAAAATAGATGCTTTTGCGGGCGCATCAGAGTTCAACATCACAGTGAGGCTCAACGCGATATGCACAAGGCACTTGGGGTGTTTCCTGCCGCGTCCCGACACGCTGCCCCCCCTTTCCTTTCACATGCTGGCAAGACCGGCGGTGATGACGTCACACAGAACTCTTCTTCCCCTTTTCGCCCCCCCAATCCAGCAGTTCTTATCCTAACGCTAGTACTTAGTTTCGTAGCGGATGCCTGTGATAAATCAATTTCTGTTTCCATGGGAGACAGCTCTTGGGGAGGCAAGTTAAGGATCATTTGTCTCCTGTATCTTTTTTTTTTATATATATAATGCTAAGTTTATGTCTTCCTCTCTTTTTCTTCTAATGACTACACAAGAGTCTCTTATATTATGATTCAGGATGAAGGATTGCTTCAAAGATCAAGGCCAACTTCTCTGAATTTCTACTAGCAGCGGAGGAGGGAAATACTAGTTTAAATGACGGCTCCTGGCCTTACGTTAGATATTAGGAGGAACTGTCAGACAGGGTTATTAAATCGGGAGTTCATTCCCAGGGCAGAGATGGAATGGCCTTTTTTAGAGGGCCGGCGAAACCTAGAAAGCCATTAGTCTAAAACAAACACCTTGTACTTTTATTTATTTATTTTTATTTTTAATTTATTTTTATTTTTTCCTTTTTGGTGGTACTGGGGATTGAACCCAGGGCCATCCTACCTTTAAGCGACACTGCCAGCCCTACTGTTTTAAAAATTAATTAATTAAGCCGGGCGTGGTGGTGCACGCTTTTAATCCCAGCATTCGGGAGGCTGAGGCCGGGGGATCGTGGTTCACGGACAGCCTCAGCTACTTAGTGAGGCCCTCTGCAACTCAGTGAGACTCTGTTTCAAAATAAAGAATTAAAACTAGGGCTGGGGAGGGGGGTGTAGCTCGGAAGTCGAATGCCCCTGGGTTTCATCCCCAGACCCACACACAAAAATCAATTAATTTAGTAGTACAGAGGATTGAACGTAGAGCAGCCCTATTGATTGATTGATTGATTGGCACTGAGGATTGAACCCAGAGCCCTTCTACCTCTGAGCTACACCTTCAGCCCCATTTTTTTTTTTTTTTTTTTGGTGGTACTGGGGTTCCTGGAAGCCCTTCTTTCTCCGGGCTACACTCCCAGACCTATTTTTATATTTTTATTTGGAAACAGGGTCTCCTAAGTCAGCGCCTGAGGCTGGCTTCGAACCTGCGCGATCCTCCTGTCTCTGCCTCCCAAGCGCGGGGATGACAAGCGTGCGCCACCACGCCTGGCTCCATTTATTATTATTATTATTATTATTATTATTATTATTAATTATTATTATTATTGGAAATAGAGTCCCACTAAGTTTCTGAGGGCCTCCCTCCCTTGCTGAAGCTGGCCTCAAACTGTGATCCTCCTGTCTCAGCCTCCCAAGTACTGGGATGCCAGGTGTGCACCACGGCACCTGGCTGAGCTCATGCATTGACCCTTAAACATTCTTCTGCCAGATCCACCCCTTGGTGTGAACTTCTAAGATTCTGGCACATTCAGTGCATAGGACTCACACCCCACCTCTCACGGTCTCCCCCACTCCCTTCCCCCTCTCGCCACGTGCAAAAGACCCTCCCGCCTGATTCTCCCTTTCCCCTCCCCCGTCCCCTACCCCTCCTCCCATCCCCTCCTGTCCTGGGCTGTGATGCTGTGAGGACGCTGGACCAGCCAGCGCTGAGCCGGGCAGACGCGGCCTCCATTTCCACTGGCTGGGCAGCTGTGGCGGGTGCTTGAAATCCTAGTACTTGGGAGGCTGAGACAGGAGGATCTCAGGAGCTGGCGCCCCCCACCACGCCTCAGTTTCCACTGGCGGGCCACATCACCGCGGTCCTCACACCGCAGTCCCAGAACCTCTGGGCCGCCCTGGATGCCTCCCTTTGCCTGTTTCCCGTCTCCTTGTGAATCTGGGCGATTCCACCAGACAGGAGGATGGCAGGCTCGAAACCAGCTTTTGTAACTTTAGTGAGACTGTCAGCAACCTAGTGAGACCCTGTTTCTAAAAAAGAAAATAAGCCGGGCGTGGTGGCAGATGCTTGCAATCTCAGCGTTCGGGAGGCTGAGACCAGAGGACCGTAATTTGCAGACAGCCTCAGCTACTTAGTGAGGGCCTTTGCAACTCAGTGAGACCCTGTCACAAAATAAAGAATAAGAATTTTTTAAAAAGGGCAGGAGTTGTAGCTCAGAGGTAGAATGTCCCTGGGTTCCATCTCCAGACCTACAAAAAAAAAAAAAAAAATAGGGCTGAGGGCACATAGCTCAGAGGTAGAATGTCCCCAGGTTCAATCCTCAGCATTATCCCCCCACAAAATATTAGCCGGGCATGGTGGCACATGCTTGTAATCCAGGAGCTGAAAGGGGAGGTTTGCGGTTTGCTGTCAGCCTCAGCTACTTAGTGAGGCCCTTGGCAACTCAGTGAGACCCTGTTTCAAAATAAAGAATAAAAAATAGGGCTGGGGGTGTAGCTTGGAGGTAGAATGCCCCTGGACTTCATCCCAAATACCACACACACACACACACACACACACACACACACACACACACACACACACACGGCTGGTGGTGTAGCTCTAAGGCAGAATGCCCCTGGGTTCCATCCCTAGTAGTGAAAAAAAAAAAAAAAATTGGGGGCGATTTTATGTCCTCTTCGTTTGTCTCTGCCCACTTTCTCTTTTCCTTTTTCTCTCCTGCTCGGGTTCATGCCAACAGCAGCCTCTCACTGGTATTCCTCCTCTCTCCTTCCTATTTGCTCTCCGCAGCGCACCTGGAGCCATCCTTTAGGTTATACATGAAGGTACCACTTCCTGGCATAAAACCCTTTTACTGCATTTTGGGACATAAACACCTCCTTCCCACAGTGTACACAGCCCTCGCCCATCCTAACCCACCATTCCCTGCCTGCTGGGCCCAAGCCAGAGCGATCGTGGCCACTGTTGACCACTCCTACATTCGCTGGATTCTTTCTTACCCCAGGCCCTTTGCACAGGGCTCCTTCCAAACATCCCTGGCTCTTCCTGTGGCGGATTCCCCTCTTTCTTTAGGTCTTAGCTGTTATCACCTCTTCAAAGAGGCTAGCACACCTCGCCAATGTTATCTTTTTCTTTTCTTATTTTTGGTACTAGGGATTGAACACAGGGGCATTCTATTTCTGAGCTACATGCCCCAGACCTATTTTATTTTTATTTTGAAACAAGTTCTTGCTAAATTGCAAAAGGCCTCGCTAAGTTGCTGAGGCTGGCTTCGACCGTTCGATCCTGTCTCAGCCTCCCACGTACTGGGGTTATAGACATGTGCCACCACGCCCGGTTCCAAAGCCTTTCTCTTACTCCTTCTTATTCATACGTAGTCATTCTTCCGTAGTACGATGCATGTTGTAATTATTTTATTTGTTGGCTTGCTTGTGGGTTGTCCCAGTCAAGAACTGTGTTGACGGCAGCCATCGTTAGCGTATTCACTGACCTCTCTCCAGCCCCCACCTCCGTGCCTACCACATACTTCATACCCAGCAGATATCCACAGCGTGAGAGACTGAATGAATGATACACGGATGAATGAATGAGCTTGCATTCCACCTGCCCGTAGATACTGCCGAGTAGCTCCCGGAGACAGGACCTAGCTAGATTCCCAAGAGGAACCCGGCTGCAGTGGAGTTCTTTAGGATGTGTGGAAGTGTTTAAAAAAAATTTTTTTTTCCAGGGCCCCTGGACTGATTTTACTTTTTGGACACGGCGAGTTGTGTAATTGTATAATTTTTCCTTTTCTTGCATCCACTGCTGTAAGCGCGCGGCCAAATCTGCGGCCCATACGTCTTTCTGGATGCAGTTTTGCCTCGCTCTTGGCTCCCTTTCACGTCTCTGTCCTCATTTCCCTTTTTCTTTTGTTCCTATTTTTAAATTTATGCCATCTTGTATTTTCCGTATCCTCCTAAGCTGCCTTAAGTTCTCCCTGAAACAAGACAAAGTATCAATCAATCAATAGATAAAACTGGGGAGAGAAGAGCCTTAGGGGCGTTATAAATACCGTGCTTTCTACAGAGAAGAAGCAGCTGTTTCCCCGAATGACTGCTGCAACCCCCAGGGGGCAGGCGGGGAGAAGACGGGACCCCCAGACACCCAGGAGGCACAGGAAGAGTGATTCAGGTGAGACTGGCGGGAGAACTGCATTCCAGCCATCGGTTATTTTGCCTGTTTTGACTGCCTGCCTACAGGCTGGGTTTCCCGTTCTCTTCCTTTTCTAGAAGCACTGTATAATTTTCTGGATAATCAGGAGTCCCCTACCCTGCACATTCTGACGGGCTCCCACCAGTTTCCAGGAAACTTTTTCTCTCTGAATTCTCAGCTGACCCCCTGATGCCGGCATCCAAGGCTTGCTGGTTCTCTCTTAAATGGCCAAGGCTGGCCTCTAACCTGCAATCCTCCTGTCCCAGCCTCCTAAGCCCTGAGATTACAGGTGTGTGCCACTGCGCCCGGCTGATACGTTGGTAATGGGGCATCCTGATTCATACCTGGGCAAGGAAGGACTCAGAGACCTTTTTCTGGATTCACAGGGCTGTATGCACAAATACAAGTAATAGCAGTAAGGTCACCCCCCCTTTTGGATATAGATACTTCCTGTTTTGTGTCCCAAACCTCCAAATTCTCCTTCTAAGTCCAGACCCAGCCCTGAACTCAGACTGGCACTGCCAGGGTCTGCCTTGATGTCTCGTCTGGGGTGACTTGTAGACCTCTCAAGCTTTAGAATAGAATCCCTGGTCTTGTGTTACGATCCTCAGCCAGCCTCGGCAGGTGATGAGTTCCATGCATCCCTCGGTCCTCTTGGGATGACCCAAACAGAGGTCATCCTTGCCTCTGAAGCCTCATACTCAGTCCACTAGGCAGCACTGTTGGCTGCTCCTTCGGGTCTCTGAATTCCCTCAGCTGGGGACATCCACAGCCACTATCCTCATCCTGGCCTCTTTCATCTCGCGCCTGGATTCCAGCATCAGCAGCCGCCGCATCCCAGCCCCCAGAGGGGTCCTGGGTACCTAAGTCAGGACTCTGATCTGAACCCTGCAGCTTGCCGGGCGTGGTGGCACGCACTTGTCATCCCAGCATTTGGGAGCCTGAGACAGGAGGATGGCGGTTCGAGAACAGCCTCAGCTACTTAGGCCCTTTGAAACTCAGTGAGACTCTGTTTCAAAATTAAAAAACAAAAAATAGGGCTGGGGGTGTAGGTAGCTTGGAGGTAGAATGCCCCTGGGTTTCATCCCCAGTACTGCATAAAACAAAAACAAAACCCTGCGGCGGTTCCCGGTCTCCTTCAGCTAGAATCCTTTATCCTCCATGGCCTGGGAGTCCCCGTGTGTTCAATCCTCAGCCCCGCGGCCCACCCCAGCCCCTCGTACAGTTTCTCTGCCTGGACACTGCCTCAGGCTTGCTCTGCGGTAACCACGCTGGCCATCTGTCCTTCCTTACACATGCTAGGTCTGCCCCAGCCTGGGGACCTGCGCACCAACACGCTCTTTTACCTGAAAAGCCTCTACTGCCTCTGACCCCGGTTGCCCTTGACAATCTATTTAAATTTCAGAGTTCTTCCTCTGGCACTCGCTGTCTCCCCAAGGGTACTGTTCTCCTTTTATGCAAAGCACTTACTGACTTCTAACACACTATGTAATTCATTTATTTCTGCAGCCTGTGTTTTTTTTGTCGGCCCTTGCTAAGCGTAAGCCGTCATCTCCTGCATGAAAGAGAAGGATCGGAATCTTTTTTTTTTTTTTTTTTTGCAGTCATGTATCACCAGGGCTTAGCACGCAGTAGGTTCTCATTACCTTTGGTGAGTTAGTAAGCAGAGGCTTCGGCCTTCTCAAGTGAGATTGTCTTTAACTCTTCCCTGTCTTTTAACCTGCAATACTGTCCAGCTTTAGCAAACACTCCATAAAGTCTTAATTACATCGATAAGGCGGGGGCCGGTTCCTCCAAAGGAAATTGTTTGTGACTTAACAGTACTTTCCATTGGAACCTTGCATAATTCCCTAAGAAACCTCTCTCTCGCCGAGCCTCCTGGATCCATCTGGAAACCATTCCAAAAAAAGCATCCCTCCTATATAACAGATTTCCCTTCTTAATACAATCCTGGCTCCCCAGAGCCCTAGTCAGCCCGGAGATAGATGTCTTATCTCTGCTGCTTCATTAAGAGTGCACATATTTGGTTGCCAGTGCTCGGGTCCTGCACAGTGCAGTTGGTTGCAACAAAAGCGAGGGTTTGCCAAGTGATCCGTCAGCATATGTTAGCAAGCCACACAGGCACTCTTTATGTAACTGGAAAAGACGGAGCCCAATTAGCGACAGATTAAAGACCAGGAAGGAAGGACCCTGTCGTGTTTTATTCCAGGGGCCAGAGAAGGGTGATGTAAAGGTTAAGGGTAGGGTGGGGACGGAGGGAGAAAGAAAGAGAGGCGGAGAATAGAAAAGGAGAAGTTTGTGGGTGATGGAGGGAAGTTCTGGAACCAGTGAAACTTGGGATTAGCGTCCTAGGTGCCAGCTCTATCATTTTGACTCCAAGTAAAAACCTCTGCAGGCCAACTGGGTTTGTGCTCAGCTCTTCGAAGGGAAACCTACTAGGGCTTTCTAAAATGGCAGTGATTGGCACTGTCTCCTAGGGAGTATGGCCCATGGACCACCGTTGAGCCCACAAGTGGGTCGAGGCACGGTGTGCGCGTGCTCAGGAAGTAGGCGCAGTGTGCGCATGCTCAGAAAGTGAGGCGTGTGCATGCTCAGAAAGTAGGCGCAGTGTGCGCATGCTCAGAAAGTGAGGCGCGTGCATGCTCAGAAAGTAGGTGCAGTGTGCGCACGCTCAGGAAGTAGGTGCAGTGTGCGCGTGCTCAGAAAGTGCGGTGTGCATGCTCAGAAAGTAGGTGCCGTGTGCGCATGCTCAGAAAGTACGTGCGGTGTGCGCATGCTCAGGAAGTAGGTGCAGTGTGCGTGCTCAGAAAGTAAGTGCGGTGTGCGCATGCTCAGGAAGTAGGTGCTGTGTGCGCATGTTCAGAAAGGAGACCCAACCCCTGAGGGTGGCTGCCTGTGAATCCAGCTTCTGCTTCCAGTTGCACGTGGAGAGAGCATCCGTGTCAGCCTCTTCTGTGCAACAAATGCAGACGTGACCTCTCCATGAAACTTAAGCAAGAACACAGCGAAGCATGGCTTCTGGTGCAGGGTAGAGCTCGTTCCTTGAGCTAGTCCTGTAGTACCCAGGGGTGATGATGACTTACAGATGTCTTTCTACCGACTGACTCATCTCTAGTGGGGAAAAAAATAATGGAAACCAGTAATAATGATGGTGGCACTTTGAGTTGTTTCTATTGGGAAAAGAGAACTTCCCTTATCAAAACCAAGTATTTTCCTAGTAAAATGCTCGCTTCATCTAACGTTCCTCCAGCACCTCAGCAAGTCAGATGACCGTAGGATACTCAAAGGCATGTTTTGAGGGACGAGGAAGCCGACAGGTGACTGGAGATGGTCTCATGCAGATGCGTTCTTCTGACCCTTCCGCACGCTTGGGGTATCATGGAGATGGTTCCTGGGTTTTGCCTCAGAACTGCCTAGAAATGTTTTAAAATTGAAAAAACTCAGGAATTTATACGTTGTTTTTTTGTTGTTATTATTTTTGTTTTGTTTTTGGTACTGGGGATTGAACTCAGAGGCATTCTACCTCCGAGCTACACCCCCAGCCCTATTTATTTATTTAATCTTGAAACAGGTTCTTACTAAGTTGCTGAGGGGCTCACTAAGGGGCTGAGGCTGGTCTCCAACCTGTGATCCTTTGGTCTCAGCCTTCCAAGTACTGAGAAGACAAGTGTGCACCGCCATTCCAGACAGGGAATTAAAATTGTAAGATCACGGTGGGGTGGTAAAATTGTCTGACCGTGGGAACAGTCTCACTACGTGCGCCCACACGTGTGTAGGTTTGGGGTTCTGACTCCTTCACGTCAAGTGACTTCTCTTCAGCTCACAGTTTCCTCTGGATGAAAACCAGCCTTCTCCTCCTTCCCCCCTCTCATGTCAACACGGAAGATATTTCCTATTAAGAAGAGTTTCCTCGGGAAACGAAGACAGAGAATTGGGAGTTGGGCTGAACTATTCCAAAGGGTCTTTGAGCGGAATGATTTTTGCCTCCCTGCCTGGTTGGCAAGGTGACCTCAGCCTCAGGGTTGGCTGCTGGAGGCCCCTGGGACAGCGTCTTCCTTTAGAGATGCTCCTGTGATCATTAAACGTGTTTCCTTATCTCCCAGATGTATATCCGTGTGTTGGACACGGTGATTCCAGCAGACAGGCCTGAGAAGCAGGCTGTGTTCCGTGGCTAATGGTGTCATATCTCTCTTTGGGTTGCATCTGATTACAGCCACGTGCATTATTTAAAAGGTTCTTTAAAAAAGCATGACCTCAGGGGAAAATGGCTCTTCTCCTCTTGCTATCTGCAGATTACATTTTAATCATGTCACGTGTATGTGAAGGGGGGGACGGTGTTTCCTGATGACATTTGTCAAAAGTAATAAGGCAATTTTCTAACCTATGGCAGCTGGGCTTAGGAAATTCATGTAATTACTTGGGACGCCCAGGCCTACGCCGGGTTTGGAGCCACTTGGTATCCTTCTCCGCCCCTTGAAACCCCTATAGAATGAACTAGTACCACTTGGTCTGTCTCTTCCCCTCCAATCCCCTAAATGCGCGACAATGTCACTGTTTAGTTAGGCTCATTTACATAGAAGGGCAAATGCAAACAGCTTAAGGCGTTTGATAGTCTACGGGTCTGGGACCAGATTTGATTGTGAGGTAGGCAAGGTCATCTTGGAGCCGTGACGGATTCGGAATACTCAACTGTAAAGATACTCAGCCAAGACCGAAGCCAGGGGTATTATTGCACCTCTGACACAGGAGCCCAAGATGGCGCCACCCAGTCCCAGCCACATGGAGACCAATACGGGGAATCTAGCTCAAGAAATGGGCTTGGGAGGCGGAGACAGGTGGATCGTGCAGGTTCGAAGCCAGCCGTGCGCGCTGGCTTAGGAGACCCTGTTTCCAAATAAAATTGTAAAAATAGGTCTGGGAGTGTAGCCCGGAGGTAGAAGGGCTTCCAGGAACCCCAGTACCACCAAAACAAACAAACAAACAAACAAAAAAGAAATGGAAATGAAACCCGACCTGAGCTTCTGTATTGGTACCCCCTGCCTGTTATTAAGCCAGTCAAAACCTGTCCCACTGGGGCTAAAATGACGTGTATGTTGGCGCTACTCAGGGCTTAGACCCAGAGCTTGTTGATTCCTGGTCGGCCTCTGAGTCTTGTATCTGTGGACCTGACTCTTCCCTTTATATTTTGAGAAAGGGTCTCGCTAAGCTGCCAAGGCTGGCCTCAAATCTGCAATCCTGTCTCAGCCTCCCAACTACCGGCAATGAGCCACACGCCTAACAAGAAGGTTCTTGCATCTCCAGCCCCCTTCGTGGAAAGCTCAGAGTTCAAGTGACAAGCTGAAACTCTAAAGCAAGGGCCAGCAAACTACAGCCGCTGGGCCAAATCCAGCTCACTGCAGGTTGTGTATGTAAGGTTTTATTGGAATACAGCCATAAAATCTTCTTAGTCATTCTCTCCTGCCTCGTTTGCGTTTAACAGTGCCCGGGATTGCATAGCTGGGGCAGAGACCACATAACCTGCAAAGCCAAAGTCATTCGCTATCCGGCCCCCTACAAAAAGTACTCACCAACCTTGGATGCAAAGGATGCCTTTTTTTTTTTTTTTTTTTTTTTGGTGGTACTGGGGTTCCTGGAAGCCCTTCTACCTCCGGGCTACACTCCCAGACCTATTTTTTATACTTTTTTATTTGGAAACAGGGTCTCCTAAGCCAGCGCGCGTGGCTGGCTTCGAACCTGCGCGATCCTCCTGTCTCTGCCTCCCAAGCGCGGGGATGACAAGCGTGCGCCACCACGCCCGGCACAAAGGATGCCTTTTAACTTAGCGGCTGCCGCTCTCCAGGGCTATTTCCTGCTAGCCTTTGGTAGAACAAATTCTCCCAAATGACAAGCAGAATGTTTTCTGAGTGTGCGTACCCACGTGGGATTTTCTGGAGAGAGCGCCTGGGTTATAATAGTTCTTCCAACCTGTCTGTGATCCCAAGATGAAGATCCTTAACTTGAAAGGATATGCAAATTTTACCCCGGTTTACACTCTTGACTTTGGCTTTCTTTCCCCTGGTTTCTTTTTTTTTTTTTTTTTTTTACCCCAAACACTTCAGGATCCTGCAAAGGAATTGGTCGGGAAAACAAATTACATCAGAAGTATCAGATCTCGCGTCTAACAGGAAAGTTTTTGCCTCCATGACAGTTGTTTTGTTTTAACCGGAGCCTGCCATGCTAGGACTTAAAGTTGTAGGTCACGGGGGCAGCATCAAGGGCGGGGTCAAGGGCAGGATGGGAGAGGGCTATATGACCAGGAGCCCCAGCTGTTAGCCAGAGAAAGTAGAACATTTTGGTCCTTGACAAAAAGTCAGCAGGGCAGTTGTTTTTCTTAACGTTTTTTGGTTACTGTAATCAAAATACCTAACCAGAACAACATTAAAGGAGGGAAAATTTATTGTGGCTTACAGTTTCAGAGGTTTAGTCCAGAGTAGGTTAGCTCCAAGAAACGTCATGGCGGCTCACTATGTGGCAGAAACAACCTCTTCCACTCATGGCGGCTGGAAGCAAAGAGAGAGAATTTAGACGTAGCCAGGGCTGTATGTAATTCTCAAAGCCATGCAGCCAGCGACTGACCCATCTCCACCAGCCCGGCTCCACCTCTGAACCTTGCTGCATTTGGAGACCACGCTCTCAACACATGAGCTTTTGTGGGGATACTCAGAACCCAGACTATTACAGCAGTTATCCCTCTGGTTAAACAAGGCCATAAAACCCTAACAAAAGCTTATCTTTAACAATGTGTGACTAAGTAATATGCTAAGCAGATTGTATAAAATATCTGACTTCATACTCTTGACCCCCCAGAAGACAGATGTCTATGATGTTAGGACAGTGGCCGGAGCAGAGAGTAGATAGTATAATTGCTAAATATTATCCTTATCCCCTTTGGCCTCTCTGTCCCCTTTTAGCATGTGAGAATTTACCTGCTCCTAAGAAATAAAAGGTGAGCTGGAATTTAAGAAGTTGGAACTCTCAGTTTCAGAGAAACTAGAAGCCATGTCTGTACACTTCTAAGATTACAGCCAGGCATGATCTCAGTACTTGGGAGGCTGAGACAGGAGGATCACAGGTTCAAGGACAGCTTCAGCAAGTAGTGAAACTCTCATCAACTTCATGAGACTCTATTTAAAAATAAAAATAAAAGCTAGGGCTGGGGGCATAGTTTGAAGGTAGAATGTCCCTGGGCTCAATCCCAGTACCACGATATATAAATAAAAAATAAATAAAGATGATGCTTTTATAACTCTATTCTTCTGGCCAACTTTATGTACCTTAGGCTATACATCCTCTCTCCAAAGGTACCTGGAATGAATTCCATAATGTTTGTGGTTAGAAAGGTGTCTTTCCCAGTCCCTCCATCTCATCTTACTTACTGGAAGACTTTCCTTGTAATAATTCATCCTGGACCAGTGGTCCCGAAGCCTGACCATCTAACTTTACCCGGTGAGGAACTTCACAGACTACAGGTTCTCAGTTACCCAGCCAGGACCCATGTGTATCAAAGCCTCTGGGCCTGGGCCCTGGGAATCTGTCTCTTGTAAGCCTCAGGCATTGTGCCCTGGCTAGCCAACTTGGGACCCCCTGACTCTACCCGCCAGTGGCCGGGGGCCTTGTAAGGTGGTCTGGGTGAGCATAGGTTTGTGCGATTGCTCCTGAGAGCTGATGCCCGAACCAAGGTGACTCAGCCCCCTTTTGGAAACAGGCAAGATGTTCCTCTTTGCTGTCGGGTCCTCCTGTCCAAACAGAACCAGCAGTCTGTGGGTGGTCCCAGGCGCGGGATGGCTCCCTTCTGGCAGGGCCCAGAGAGAACAGGCTGAGTGCAGTCAGTTCTTAGGAAGGGAGTAGAGAAGGCTGGGGGTGGTTGGCCCAGAAACAGCAGAATTAGGAAGTCATTCAGAACTCCAACTGGAGTCGGAGGAGGAAGAATATTCCTTCCCCCCCACCCCCACCTTTTAGGACTCCTGTTAAGGTCTCTAGTACATTTTCATTTAACACGTTAGCATCATGAAAGGTTAAAGCTGTCCAGAGAGAGAGAGAGAGAGAGAGAGAGAGAGAGAGAGAGAGAGAGAGAGAGAGAGAGAGAGAGAGAGAGGAGATAACAACTCCTGACCATTTCTTTCCTAGTTGATGGTAGCATCTTCTGGGGTGTTGACATAAACAGCTCCCCCCCTCCCACAGGTATGCAGCAGAGGTGCTTTGGGCTGGGGGCGGCCACGGGACCCCGCAGGCGAGCTGGCCAGGTTCCTGGTGAGAAATGAACACCGCTCAAAATGAAAATCAACTGCAAAACAAGCAGAGCCAGGTGCGCTGCATGCACATGCCCGTGTGTGCGTGTGCACGCCACCGCTGGTGTACGCCCGTCTTTGGGGGAAGGGGTCGGAGCAATTAACCTCGTGTTTTCCTTTTAACTAGGAGTCTGAAAGGGGGCTTGCAGAATTTTTAATTTGGAGGGTGCGTAGGGAACAGAAGTATTTATGTTACGGTGAAAACTGGAGAGCCCTCTTTCCTCCTAAGCAGCACGGGTTCCAGTGGGAATTCTGCACTTTGAGGCACGCACGTAGGTTTCTGTCTGGCTTTTCCTGGGGAGCTGATGTCTTGGGAATCTCCGACATTTATGGAAATATCTTTGTTATTTTTTTTTTTTTTTTTTTTGTGTGTGTGTGTGTGTGTGTTTTGCTAAAGTGCTCCTCTCTCTGGTGTTAACCCGTGCCGGGTGGTGGTGGGGGGGAGGGAGGTATTAAGTGAAATGTAAATTACCCCTAGTATCTCAGCTAATTGGATGATTCATCAGACAAGCCCCTTTTACATCCCAACTTCTCTTAATTTTGAGCTTCTCAGATCCATCCAGATAGAAAGTTTGGACTCCTGTGCAGTCTCCTGTTCTGTTAGTATATGGATTTAGGAAGGGGTGGCAGATGGAGTTCGCCTAATTAAACCGAGAATCTAATTAGTTGAGGAGAAAGAGACAAATTCGGTGTCACACTTGTACCACACACACAGTTATCCCTCCCCCGGCCATCTTCCCTTGGCTGGGTTATTCCGATTTAGCGACCGTGATATGAACTCAGTCCCCAGCTCCCCTGTCCCCTGGTGGGGAAGGGTCTCCACCCAGAGCCGGCTGCTCCAGGGAAAGGATTGGAAATGCCCGGGAGGGTGGGCTGATGGGCCGGTGGCTGTGTTAATTATAACCCTGAGCCTGGAGGGACCTCCTACCCCACTGCCCAGATTCGTGTTTATTACTCCTCCAGAATGAAAATGAGTTCTCCTTCTAGCAACAGAAGCTATAGAGGTAGGGCTGGCCAGGCTGCCGGGTCCAGGTGACCCCCAGCTTCAGGCCTGAACGTCAGAAATGTCCTGAGGTGTTAGCCCGGCGTGGTGGGCACGCTTGTCATCCCCGCGCTTGGGAGGCGGAGACAGGAGGATCGCGCAGGTTCAAAGCCAGCCGCGCTGGCTTAGGAGACCCTGTTTCGAAATATAAAAGTATAAAACAGGTCTGGGAGTGTAGCCCGGAAATAGAAGCGTTTCCAGGAACCCCAGTACCACCAAAAAAAAAAAAATGTCCTGAGGGCGAATCAATTAGGGAGATAGGCCTAGAACCCCTACTTTTTCAACAGCTTTATAAAAATATAATTCAGAGCTGGGCGTGGTGGCACATACTTGTAACCCCCATACTCGGCTTAGACAGGAGGATTGTGGGTTTGTGGCCAGCCTCATCTACTTAGTGAGACCCTCCAAAACTTAGTGAGGCCCTGTTTCAAAATAAAGAATAAAAAATAGGGCTGGGAGTGTAGCTCAGAGGTAGAATGGCCCTGGGCTCCATCCCCAGTACCACACACACACACACACACACACAAAGATATAATTTAGCCAGGTATGGTGGCATATGCCTGTAATCCCAGTACTTGGGGGGCCAAGATGGGAGGATCTCAGGTTCCAGGCCAACCTCAGCAAGTTAGCGAGACCCTCAATAACTTAGCAAGACTGTTAAAAAAAAAATGCCGGGCGTGGTGGCCCACACTTGTAATCCCCACGCTTGTGAGGCGAGGCAGGAGGACCGCGCAGGTTCGAAGCCAGCCTTGCTGGCTTGAGACCCTGTTTCCATATGAAAAATAGGTCTGGGAGTGTAGCCCGGAGGTAGAAGGGCTTCCAGGAACCCCAGTACCACCAAAAAAAAAAAAAAAATAGGACTGGGGGTATAGCTTAGAGGTAGATAGTTCGGTGCCTTTTGCCATATTCATGAAGTCGTATAACTATCACCTCTAATTCTGGAACTTTTTGGTCATCTAAAGAAAGAAATCCCATTCACTGACAGTCACTCCGTTCTTACCCTCCACATAGACCCCCAACGCTAACCCGTCCCTAGTCTGTCTTCCGTCTCTGTGGATCTGCCTGGACTGGACAGATGGAATCGTCCAACATGTCTTCACTGGCCCCTTCTGAAAGTGAACATAGTTTTCAGGGCTCATCCGTAGGGTAGCACGTGTCAGCACTTCATTCCTTGTTATGACTGAATAATCCAGTGAATGGACGTACCGCATTTTGTTTACTCAAATGGTGATGGGCATTTGGGTTGTTTCTTCCTTTTGCCTGTCGTGAAGATGCTGCTATGGGCATCTGTACGTTTCCAGAGACACCTGCTTCCTCCTGGATATGTATCTAGAAGTAGAATTGCCAGGTCCTATAGTGATTCCATTTATAACATTTTAGGATATTGTCAAAATGTGTCCA
>NC_137804.1:48610911-48694511 GCF_963383645.1 Muscardinus avellanarius | reverse complement strand
AAATGTTTGCCAAGCATTGTCTCCTATCCTATAGATGGTCTTCTCACTTCCCTAATGAAGGGCATCCTTTGAAATATAGAAGTTTTGAATATTGAGGACATTCTCATGCCAAATATGGACTCTAGTAGATAGTCCTTGGTTATATAGCACAGGAAATTTCCCCCTCTCTCTGGCCCTCAAGTTCTCTCATAAGCCAAGACAGTAAGAAGTATATGGCAGGGTTTCTCAAATGTTACCGTACAGGAATCACTTGGGGATCTTATTCTGTGGTGGAGATCAAAAACTGCCTTTTATGTGTACATGTGCATGCCCACACACACATGTGTGTGTTTGTGTGTGTGTGTGTGTGTGTGTGTGTGTGTGTGTGTACTAGGAATTGAACCCAAAGGCATTCTACCTCTGAGCTCCACCCCCAGCCCTATTTTTTATTCTTTATTTTGAAACAGGGTCTCACTGAGTTGCAGAGGGCCTCACTAAGGAGCTGAGGCTGTCCGCGAACCGCGATCCTCCTGTCTCAGCCTCCCGAAAGCCGGGATGACAAGCGTGCGCCACCACGCCCAGCTACATAAATTTGTTCTTTGTGGCAGAGTGAAACCCCATTGTGCATAGGTACCACATTCACTTTTCTCTGTCTCTTCATCTATTGATGGACACCGAGGTTGGTTCCAAGATTTGGCTATTGTGATAGTTGCAGGCATAAACATGGGTGTGCGAGTATTGCTCTAGTTTTCTAACTTTAATTCTTTGGGAACAAAACCATATGGTGGTTCCGGTCCTAGTCTTTTTTTTTTTTTTGTGTGTGGTACTGGTGATGGAACCCAGGGGGCATTCTACCTCCAAGCTACACCCCCAGCCCTATTTTTTATTCTTTATTTTGAAACAGGGTCTCACTGAGTTGCAAAGGGCCTCACTACCTGAGGCTGTCCGCGAACCTGCGATCCTGTCTCAGCCTCCCGAATGCTGGGATTACAAGCGTGTGCCCCCACGCCTGGCTCAGTACTAGTCTTTTGAAGAACCTCCGTTCTGCTCTCCTTAGTGGCTGTACTAAATTACGGTCCACCAACCGTGTATATGGGTTCCTTTTCCATACATTCTGAGCACCATCTTTTTTTTTTTTTTTTTTCTGGTACTGGGGATGGAACCCAGGGGCATTCTACCACTGAGCTCCACCCCCAGCCCTATTTTTTATTCTTTATTTTGAAACAGGGTCTCACTGAGTTGCGGAGGGCCTCACTAAGGAGCTGAGGCTGTCTGCGAACCGCGATCCTCCTGTCTCAGCCTCCCGGATGCTGGGATGACAAGTGTGCGCCTCCACGCCCGGCTGAGCTCCATCTTTTAAGGAATAAGGCGGTCCGGGTCCTCAAGGGCGCGCCTGGGTAAGAGGAGTTCAAGATGGCCTCTGACATGGGGCATGGGCTTGAGGGCCGGAAAATCATATCAATTGGAAGACAAGAAACTAACACTCTGTATCCTGGACTGTCTAGTTCCTGTGGCTGGGAGTATTTCCTTTTTATTTTTATTTTATTTTATTTTACTTTTAAATTTATTTATTTATTTATTTATTTTTTTGGTGGTACTGGGGGTGGATGGAACCCAGAGGCTTTCTACCTCCGGGCTATACTCCCAGACCTTTTTTATATTTTATTTGGAAACAGGGTCTCACTAAGTTGCTGAGAGCAGCTGAGGCTGGCTTCGAACCTGCGCGATCCTCCTGTCTCAGCCTCCCAAGCGCGGGAATTACAAGCGTGCGCCGCCACACCCGGCTTTATTTTTATTTTATTTTTTTGCCATTCTGTATTCTCCAATAAGCATGGACAGTCTAAGACAGAAGTCTCCAAACATTCTGTGTGTGTGTGTGTGTGTGTGTGTGTGTGTGTGTGTGTGTGTGTGTGTGTGTGAGAGAGAGAGAGAGAGAGAGAGAGAGAGAGAGAGAGAGAGAGAGATAGATAGATAGATATACTGGAGATTGAACCCAAAGGTATTTTACCTCTGAACTACATCCTTTGGCCCCTTTTAATTTTGAAACAGGGTCTCATTAAGTTGCAGAGGCTGGCCTAAAACCTGCAGTCCTCCTGTCTCAGCCTCCCAAGTACTGATATAGGCAGTTACCAGCACTCCCAGTTTCCAAACTTTCTTCAGTGTACCTGCTCAGAAGAAAATCTTCGAACATAGAGTGCCAACCCATTTATATTTACTTATCAATAAATTGCACGAATACCCTGTGACTAGGTAAAACAAGCAATGCTTGCCTGGCAAGGCAGGGCTGGACCATAAAGCAGTTGAAGAAATTATAACTGTGCTGTGACCTTTATAATTGTTAAAACAAAACAACCACACCTGAGCCAGGCATGGTGCCAGACGCTTGTAATCCTAGCATTCGGGAGGCTGAGACGGGAGGATCACGGTTTGCACACAGCCTCAGCTACTTAGTGAGGCCCTCTGCAACTCAGTGAGACCCTGTTTCAAAATAAAGAATGAAAAATAGGGCTGGGGGTGTAGTTTGGAGATAGAATGTCCCCTGGGTTCCATTCCCAGCACACCACACACACACACACACACACACACACACACACACACATACACACACACACTAGATAAAACCTTCTCTCAATTGTTGGTTATACATGCCTAGGAAAATAAGAAAAAGAGTAAAAGTAATATGTGTTTGGTACATAGCAACTTAAAATTAGAAACATAGAGAATTCAAATATTTACAAATACTTAACAAGAGAAATTTGGCCAGCGCCTCATGATACCCAGCACACGCCGTGCGAGGCCTCTTACTGCACTCAAAGCGGGAATCCATTTCCACCATTTCCACCATTTTAAGCTTTACGGTCTCATGACCGTCAGGTGTCTGCCAGCTTTGTTTGCTGCGAAGCTTCTGTCAATGCCAGTTCCTCGGGGACGCGCGTTCTCTCTGTCAAGACCCCTTTCCTGTTAATGTCCTTCTTTTCGCTTTTATCAGATTCCTCTGGCTGCGTAACTAGACTGCCATTACTCTTGGTCAGCTATTCCTCCAGTAATCCCATTTGCGTGCCATTTGCATTCGCTCCCAGCACTATCGCGTCTTGTTTCTCCGTTGTGTTCTCAATGTTGACGGCCAATTCACTCAGAGGTCGGATAGCGTTATCACTAGGAAACACCGAAGCATCGCGCCTTTGCGCATCACGGTAGTCATGGAAACAAAGCGGATGCGCACTGACCAATCACTGACCGGCGACTTTGAAAGAGGGGATGTGATTGGTCACCGATCATGACGCGCATTGGTTATTTGCATAGCAATGTGTGGACTGAGGCGGAAGTTTGTGCTTTATGCAAATCACTCATTGTGATGGAGGAACTGGTGTTAACTAAAGTGGGGAACTGAAGTTTGTATGTATATTATTTAATTAACGTGGGGGTAACTGAAGTTTGTACGTATATTGTTTATCTAAAGTGGCGTAAATGAAGTTTGTACGTATATTATTTAACTAAAGTGGGGTAAATGATTTTTTTTTTTTTTTTTGGTGGTAGTGGGGATGGAACCCAGAGGCATTCTACCTCCCACCCCTATTTCATAATTTATTTGGAGACAGGGTCTCACTAAGTTGCTGAGAGCCTCCCTCAGTAGATGAGGCTGGCTTCGAACCTGTGCGGTCCTCCTGTCTCAGCCTCCCAAGCACTGGGATTACAAGCGTGCCCACCACGCCCGGCTTGGGGTAAATGAGGTTTGTATATATATTATTTAACTAAAGTGGGTAACTGAAGTTTGTACATATATAAACTGTGCCAAGCGAGGACTGCCTCTATAACTAGCTGGACATGGTGGCACATGCTTGTAATCCCAGCATTTGGGAGGCTGAGACAGGAGGATCATGGTCTGCAGACAGCCTCAGCTATTACTTAGGCCCTTTGCATCCTGTTTGAGACCCTGTTTCAAAAATAAACAGACAAAAAAAAATAGGGCTAGGAGTATAGCTTGGAGGTACAATGCCCCTGGATTCCATCCCCAGTACCAAAGAAAAGAAAAGAAAAGAAAAGAAAGAAGGAAGGAAGAAAAGAAAGAAAAAAGAAAAGATGGAAGGAAGGAAGGAAGGAAGGAAGAAAGGAAATAGGGTTGGGTAGAATGCTCCTGGGTTCCATCCCCAGTACCAAAGAAAAGAAAAGAAAAGGAAGAAGGAAGGAAGAAAAGAAAGAAAGAAGGAAGGAAGGAAGGAAGGAAGGAAGGAAGGAAGAAGGGAAATAGGGTTGGGTAGAATGCCCCTGGGTTCCATCCCCAGTACCGCAAAAAAAAGAAAAAAGAAAAAAAGATAAATGCCATGCCAAAGTTCATAGTTCATAACAGTTTGTAAAATTGTAAAATTCAGACTTTAAAGAGTCATCTTTGTAATTTTGATTTTTTTTTTTTTACTCAAACTGTGTTCACTGCTTCTTGTTATTGTTTTGATTTTCCAATGAGATATTCGGAGAGTCCCTATCAGGAGCAGGAGACGACGTCAACTCGATCATTGTCCCATTTTCTTGTTTTTGTATTACTATAACTAGACTCCATCTGTGGGTTTTCTTGCTGTTGTTATTGTTGTTAGGACTCTGTCGAGGAATGGGCTTGGTATGTTTGGGGATGTACCCAAATGCCTGACAAGAGCAACTCAGGGAAGCAAAGGCTTATGGGCTCATGGTTTCTATGGTTCAGTCTATGGTGGGCCAGCTCCAAGGCAGAAACACAGTGGCAGAATGTGGTGGGTGAAGCTGAGAGAGAGGCAGATAGGAAGAAGGCCAGGGACAGACATCACCCTTAAGGTCCTGCCTCCACCGACCCACTTTCACTTATTCTAATCTGGAGACCAAACACAAGCCTAAATATCTCATTGTACCTGAGCTGTCCTCCAGGAGCTAGACACCTTAAAGGGGGAGGGCGTCTGTGCCTGTGTTGCTAGAATGGGGGGCAGCACATGTGGCCTTAGAAAGCTGAGTTCACAGATTTCCTTGCATGACATTTGGGAACTTTGCAAAAGTATTACTGTTGCAGATCCCATCCCAGACCCTTTACATAGAAATCTCTGAGTGTGGGCCCCAAGAATAATGCCATTACATTTTTTTATTTTTATTTTTGATACTGAAAATTACCCAGGGTAATTCTGCCTCTAAGCTACTCTTTCGGGCCCCCTTTTTTTTTTCTATTTCAAAATAGGATCTTGCTACGATGAGGCCCAAGATGGCCTCAAACCTGTGATTCTCCAATCTCAGCCTCCCAAGTGCTGGGATAACAAGTGTTGCACCCCCATGCCCAGCACCGCCAGATCTTTTAAAGCCCATAGTCGGTTCTAATGCACACAGAGGGTTGGGAGCCACAAGCTCAGGGGGAAGAAGGAAAATCTCCAGCAGGTCTTCCCTCTGTTCCCACCCTGAAGGACTTTAGTTTATAAATATATGTATGTGTGTGTATTATGGGTATGTGTATACATATGTTATATATATTAATGTGTATTATATATGTATGTTATAAATATGTAAGTTACAGGCATATATATAATACATGTATGTGTGTGTGTGTATAGTGAATACTTGTTACAGCAGCCTTGCAGACAGGAAAGCTTTGTCTTCTCATTGACATACTGTCAAGGAAGGTGTCGCTAACAGTCACCTACGGACTGTAGAAGAGAGTGAACTAAACTCTCTGGTCTCCCTTCCTTCCTTCCTTCCTTCCTTCCTTCCTTCCTTCCTTCCTTCCTTCCTTCCTTCCTTCCTTCCTTCTTCTTCTTCTTCTTTCTTTTGAAGGAACCCAGGGCCATTTACCTCTGAGCTACGCCCCCAGCTCTACTTTTTATTCTTTATTTTGAAACAAGGTCTCACTGAGGCTGTCCATGAACCACGATTCTCCTGTGTCAGCCTTCCAAATGCTGGGATTATAAGCGTGTACCACCACACTCAGCTCTCTCGCCTGCCCTTCCTTCCTTCCGTCCTTCCTTCCTTCCTTCCATCCTTCCTTGTTTTTTCTTCTTTCTCTTTCTTTCTTTCTTTCTTCTTTCCTTTCTTTTCTTTCTTTTTTGATACTGAGGATTGAATTCAGGGGCATTCTGAGTAGCCTCTTTCTCTCTTTCCCTCTTTCTTTCCTTCATTTCTTCCTTCCTTCCTTTCTTTCTTTCTTTCTTTCTTTCTTTCTTTCTTTCTTTCTTTCTTTCTTTCTTGTTGTACTGGGGATGGAACCCAGGGGATTTTACCTTCGAGCGACACCCCTGCCCTATTTTTTATTCTTTATTTTTAAAACAGGGTCTCACTGAGTTGCAAAGGGCCTCATTAAGTAGCTGCGGCTGACCTCGAACCACGATCCTCCTGTCTCAGCCTCCCAATGCCGGGATTACAAGCGTGCGCCCAGCTTGAGACTCTATTTTAAAATAAAAAGTCAAAAGGGTTGGAGTGTAGCTTGGAGGTAGACTACTTCTGGCTTCTTATTTTGAAACAGGATCTCGTAGGTTGCTGAGTCTCACTAAGTTGCTGAGGCTGTCCTTGAACCTGTAATCTGCCTGTCTCAGCCCCCCAAGTACTGGGATTCCAGGCATGCGCCACCACGCCTGGCTACTTTCCAGTAATTTCTAGCAGCCTCACCCTTCCAGGAAGCTTCCATGATCTTAGTAGAGCCCTACAAGTTCCAGACTAGGCCTCGGTCCCGTCCAGTGTTCAGCCGGGGCCTTTCAGCAGGAGATTCGTCTACAGGTAACACCCTCCCTGGGCTGTCCTGGAGGGTCCTAGCTAGGACTGTGACCCTGTACCCCAAGAGAAGTTCACCCCTCTAGACTGTGAAGCCAAATGAGACTCAGCTGGCCCTCAAAGGATGGAGGCCAGAGATTCCCCAAAAAGACAGAGTTCCTTCCCGAAAAAAAAAGGGCCCGAAAGAGTAGCTTAGAGGCAAAATTACCCTGGGTAATTTTCAGTATCAAAAATAAAAATAAGCCGGGCGTGGTGGCGCACGCTTGTAATCCCCGCGCTTGGGAGGCGGAGACAGGAGGATCGCGCAGGTTCGAAGCCAGCCGCGCTGGCGTAAGAGACCCTGTTTCAAAAATATAATTCCATCTAGAATTCAAAGAGGTTGGTTCTGTTGTTCTAAGGCTTCATAACAAATGTGCCATAGTGCTGGGCTCTTGGTTACGGATTATCTGACTTTTCTTTAGGACCTGTGAATACAGAATATAGTCTAATATAAACCCACATTTGAATAACTGTGTGTGTGTCTGTCTGTCTGCACATACTCGCGTGGTACTGGGGGATTGAACTGGGGGCGTTCTATCTCTGAGCTATACCCCCAGCCCTATTTTATTTTCTCTGTTGAAACAAGGTCTCATTAAGTTGCCGAGGACCTCAGTAAGTTGCCGAAGCTGGCCTCAAGCCTGCAGTCCTCCCATTTCAGCCTCCCAGGTATTGGGCTTACAGGTGTGCAACACCACGCCCAGCACCAGTGTCTTATTAACACCAAATTTCTGGGCTCTAAACAGGTTGGCCATTCGGGGTGAGAGGAAGCTTTGGACCTGAGTTTTCAACAGGCTTCCTAAGGCACGACACTAGTTTGCTCCCTGGGGCTCGCTGTAGCTGTCAAATTGTGGTCATGACTCGAGGTTCCTCAACACACTCATCTTCTGCCCCGCACAGGCCTCCTCCCCGAGAGCAAGAATTTGAAAATTAAACAGGAAGGGTTTCCATGTTCTTGGAGGATGGAGACTTAGATTTTGCATACTGGTCCAAGAGAATTATCGTGTGTCTTTGGTAACAAGCACATTTATGTAAGGAGTATTTATAGAAATAAATAGCGAGTTTTTCCTAACACAGACAAGTAAGCTGAGAAGTTGTTAAAACTCTGACGGGCACTGAGACCCAGATACCCTTGCCTGAGGACTACGTGACTTCCAGGGAGGTGAGGGGGCGTGGGGGTCTGGCAAATTTGGGGGTCACATCTTGCCTCTGCTGCTTATTATTTCTGCAAAATCGAGCAGGTAATTTATTTATTTACTTACTTTTGTAGAAAAGCAATTTAGGCCGTCATAAGCACTCAGCCATGAAGCGTTAACCAGCCCACTGGTGAAACGGGTCACCCCAAAATGGAGATGGTCTCGAACCTAGTGGTCAAGGACTAACTCCTAAAAGAAATTGCAACTCTTATCAAGGATTAATTTAATTTTCAAAACAAACCCAAGCTATCCGTTCACCCTTCACAACATGACAGTCCACCATGGTACAACTGTCAAGTCAAAACATGCATCTTTATAAGTTGGTGGGCCCGACTTCCGGGAAGATGGCGACCGAGAAAAGCGGGACTTAAGAGCCCCGCTAACAACAAATCTCCATTACCACAAAATCAACGCCTTTCAAAGCCAGAAAACAAAATCACCAGAGAAACAAAAAAAATCACCAGGCTCCAGAGAGAAAGCGGACTGAGAACAGAGCCACAGAGGAGATCCTCACGCCCAAGGACGCGGCTTCACGCCCGAGGACGCGGCAGCAGCGCCATACTGCTGGCGGCACCGGCGAATTCACGGGATGGCCACAGCAAGCCGAGGGGAGCCGCTGCGGAACAGCTAGGCGGGATTTCTCGGCGCAGAGGGCATCTAAAGCTCCCAGTGGCTGAGCTCAGCACACGCTGCAGGGATTCAGAGTGGAAATCAAAACCAAGAAAAAAAACGCCAGCCCCATAGCCGAGGGCGTAGCAGCGGCGCCATATTGCCACCGGCGGCAACAGCACCAAATTCACCGAATTCAGTACAGCTACATCTGCGTACTCAAGAACAGTGAGTCAAATTGTGAGCCACAGCGGAGAAATCCCAGTACTGTACTCACTGGGACTTGACCCAGTGGGAGAGGGGCGGTGGCAGAGATATCACACCATAGGAGAACGTGCAACCTGGCACCCCCCACAGTCTAAAGCAGCCTCTATCGACTCTCTGGGTCAGAGACTCTGTGATACAACCCAGTAAAGGAGTAGTGGGGTCTGAGATACTACTGACTCGAGATCCAGAGCACCTTAAGTGAAGTCATAGTGACCCAAGGGAAGAACCCAGAGAAGGCACAAACTTCCGAAATCATGGGAAAGAGGAATAATACTGGAGCAATGAATGCTCACAACCCCACAACATCAGAACCCGATAAAACAGAAAATCAGAGATTTCTAGAAGATCAAATCAGGAAAATAACTGTAGAAATAATAGAGGTGCTTCGAAAAGAACTCAGAGAGAGCCAAAAAGAGATAAAGGATGCAATTAATGAAGTAAAGGCCTCAATTCAAAGCACAAACAACCGATTAGACCACATGGAGAACAGAATCTCGCTCTTAGAAGATGATCATTCCAAAAATGAACGCATAGTTTCTAATCTAGGAAAAAATATCCGACAGCAGGAATCTGATATTGAAGAAATATGGGTCCATTTTAAGAGAGCTAACCTAAGAATAATTGGAATAGAGGAGGGAAAAGAAAGTGAAACCAAAGGGATCAACAATCTCTTCAAGGAAGTAATAGCAGAAAATTTTCCAGACATAGAGCAAGAGGTCGATACGCAGGTCCAGGAAACTTATAGAACTCCCTTTAGACAGGATCGGAGAAGAGGATCCCCACGCCACATAATTGTCAAAATGACCAATGTGGAAGCCAAGCAGAGAATCTTAAAGGCAACAAAAACAAAGGGCCAACTGACATTCAGAGGCAAACCAATTAGAATCACTCCAGACTTCCCAAACCAAGTCATGAGAGCCAGAAGGGCATGGAATAACATATTCCAAACTCTGAAAGAAAACAACTTCCAGCCAAAAATTTCCTACCCAGCAAAACTTTCTATCAAATTAGATGGAGAAATAAGAAGCTTCCATGACAAACAGAAACTGAAGGAATTTATGTCTTCAAAACCAGCACTAGAGAAAATACTCAAAGAGATTAACTATAAAGAAGAAATAGGTAACACACATCAGAACTAGAGAAACAAGATTTTCCATCCAACAGACAACTAAGATTGGTTATCTGTGGAGATTCATTACTTATGTTACCTATCTGTAAATGGTATTGTTTGCCTTTATTGTTGTTAATTTTTAGGATTTCTAGTTGGAATATTAATATACCTTTAGATATAGCATTTGGAAATATTTTATCCCATTCTATTAGTAACTGTTAACTCTGTTTACATTGTCTTTGATATACAATATGTTTTTTATTTTTTAGGGAGTTTGTATACTCTTCTGTTGCCTGTGCCATTGAAATCATAACCAAGAAATCACTGCCAATTTCAATGTTGTGAGGTTTTATGACCCAGATTTTCTCCTAAAAGTTTATAGTCTTAAGATTTATATTTAGGTCTTTTATCTATTTTGAGTTAATATTTGTATATGGGATTAGGTAAGGGTCCAATTTTATTTTTCCATGTAATTATTATTTTTCAACAATATTTAGTTAAAAGATTATTATTCCCACCACCAAATGTTCGTGGAAACCTTGTCAAAAATAACTTGACAATATAGGGAAGAATTTAGCTCTAGGCTTTTATTTAACTCCAATGGTTTATATATCTGCCTTTAGAATAGTACTACACTGTTTCAATTATTGTAGTTTTATATGGTTTGAAATCAGAAAATAGACATCTTCTAGCTTTGTTCTTTTTCAAGATCGTTGTGGGTACCTAGAGTCCATATTCCATATTATGATAGATTTTTTTCCTGAAAAATAAATATATAAATATATGATAGTTTCACCTAAAAAATAGAAAAAATAGATCCTCTGGTAAGAAAGAAAGCAAAAAAAAATATTGAAATGTTATCTTTAAGTCATCAAAAGCTTGGTATCAGACAAATGAAACTGTTATGTGAGATTATCATTTTTAATTTTGGATAAATTGCTATAATACTAGATGTCAACTACTAAGCCAAGCATGGGAGGGAGGGATAGGGAGAGAATGGGGTGGGGATCGGGTGGGGGCTGGCTGGGCAATGTGTGCATGTATGTCTACAAAAGTATGTATCCCACTATGATGTATGAATACAGTGCACCAATTAAAAATAATTAAAAAAAAAGAAATTAGATAGCCCGCAAAAAAAAAAAAAAAAAGTTGGTGGGCCCAAGTTAAACACACACACACACACACACACACACACACACACACACACACAACAAGAATCATTTCACAGATAGGAAATGGATAATATGAAGACAGGAGGAAATACACTAAGTAAACTAAATTAACAAGCAAAAATAACTGGGGAAAGAGGTACATGTAGTTTTGACTCAACTGAAGAAACCAAGAAACTGTTTTTGTTTTGTTTTGTTTTTTGTGGTACTGGGGGGTGGAACCCAGAGTTTTCTACCTCCGGGCTACACTCCCAGACCTATTTTATATTTTATTTGGAAACAGGGTCTCACTGAGTTGCTGATAGCCTCACTAAGTAGCTGAGGCTGGCTTCGAACCTGTGCGATCCTCCTGTCTCAGCCTCCCAAGCGCGGGGATTACAAACGTGGGCCACCACGCCCGGCTAAGAGACTGTTTTTTTTTTTTAATTGGTGCACTGTATTCATACATCATAGTGGGATACAAACTTTTGTAGGCATACATGCACACATCGCCCAGTCAGCGCCCTCCCGATCCCCACCCCATTCTCTCCCCATCCCTCCCTCCCATGCTTGGCTTAGTGGTTGACATCTAGTATTATAGCAATTTATCCAAAATTAAAAATGATAATCTCACATAACAGTTTCATTTGTCTGATACCAAGCTTTTGATGACTTAAAGATAACATTTCAATATTTCTTTTTACTTTCTTTCTTACCAGAGAATATTTTTTTTCTATTTTTTCTTAGGTGAAACTATCATATATTTATATATTTATTTTTCAGAAAAAAAAATCTATCCTAATATGGAATATGGACTCTAGATACCCAAAACGATCTTGAAAAAGAACAAAGCTAGAAGATATATATTTAGAGACTGGTTTTTATAGGAAAATGTGCGTACTGGAAAGTCAGATGTGGCGATGTTAGAATAGGAATCTCTGTGACTCGAATCTCCCCTAATTCCTGAATAAAAATGACATCTAAGCCGGGCGTGGTGGCGCACGCTTGTCATCCCAGCATTTGGGGAGGCCGAGACCGGAGGATCGCGGTTCGCGGACAGCCTTAGCTACTTAGCGAGGCCCTCTGCAACTCAGTGAGACCCGGTTTCAAAATAAAGAATAAAAACTAGGGCAGGAGGTGTAGCTTGGAGGTCGAATGCCCCTGGGTTCCATCCCCAGACCCTCAAAAAAAAAAAAAAAAAAAAGACATCTTGCAGGATTTGTACTAGCTCAGACACCCACCCCACCGGGCTCTGTTCCTTACACAGTCTAGCGAGCTGGGCATTTAAGTTCTCGGAGTCTTGCTTTTCTTGTCCAAAACCGAGGCTGATTATATTTTTCTTGAGAGGACAGCTGTGAAGCTTGGGTCGGAGAATAAGTGCAAAGATCTCAGCGAAGGGGCAGCTATTTATGTGCTAGGTCAGAAGTACTATTTTTCTGGTTTTTTGTATAGTCAGATCATATTTTAAATTCATCAGCCGAAGCTGGGCACAGTGGCACATGCCTGTCATCCCAGTCCTTGGGAAGCTGAGCCAGGAGGATGGCAGGCTCGAGGCCAGCCTCAGCAGTGTGGTGAGGCCCTCAGTAACTTGGCAAGATGCTGGTTGTTTTTTTTTTTTTTTTTTTGGGGGGGGGTTTGCGGTGCTGGGGATGGAACCCAGGAGCATTCTACCTCTGAGCGACACCCTCAGTTCCCTCCCATTTTTTTTATTCTTTATATTGAATATATATATATATATATATATATATATATATATATATATATATATATGATGGAATCCAGGGGCATTCTACCTTGGATCTACACCCTCGGCCCTATTTTTTATTCTTTACTTTGACACAGGGCCTCACTGAGTTGCAGAGGGCCTCACTAAGTAGCTGAGGCTGGCCGTGAACCGAGATCCTCCTGTCTCAGCCTCCCAAATGCTGGGATTATAAGCATGTTCCACCATGCCCGGCTTAAATATACATATATATATATATATATATATATATATATATATTCTATTAGGGTACTGTGGTTACCTATATACATATTCTATTAGGGTACTGCGGTTAATTATATGTATATATATATATATATATATTCTATTAGGGTTCTGCGGTTACCTATATATATTCTATTAGGGTTCTGCGGTTACCTATATATATTCTATTAGGGTTCTGCGGTTACCTATATATATATTCTATTAGGGTTCTGCGGTTACCTATATATATTCTATTAGGGTTCTGCGGTTACCTATATATATTCTATTAGGGTTCTTCGGTTACCTATATATATTCTATTAGGGTTCTGCGGTTACCTATATATATTCTATTAGGGTACTGCGGTTACCTATTCTGGTGAGGTTCAAAGTGCCACCGATGTGCGCACAGCCCCTGCCGGTTGCCCTCCTCTACCTCCCCACTTGTGTTTGTGAGATTGAAAGGAATACCTTCTTATGTCGCCATCGAATTATTTGAACTGTTTCCTTCTGTGGCTTTCATGAGGGCTCCGTGAGAGCCAGCCGTGGGCAGCCCGAGCATCCTTACCATCGAGGCAGGACGATCACGGCCTTCATCTTCTTCCTCTTCCTCTCGCCACAGCTCTTTTACGTAACGATTCCCTTCAAGGGCGCGGGGACATTTTCCTCTTCACAAGCCACCAACTCTCTCTTCTCTGCCTCCCCTTCTCCCTTCCCGTTTTCGTTGCTCTGGGATTTGGCAACCCAGTTTAATTTATGATAAGACACTCTGGAAAATTGAAATGCGATAACATGAGTTGATTGAGGGGGGGGAAATAACTACATCTCGACTCTTGAAGCAGAAGACATCGGGCTCCCTAATTCCTTCCTTTCGTCCTTGAAAATAGAACATCAACCACAGAGCGCACCTGTGCCGGCGCTAACACGAATCCGCGGCGGTCCTTGCCAGAGTAGCAATCAGACAATTAAAGCTGAATTCCGCCCGCACAGGCAGGCTGCAAAATCCTGGTGGTTTAACCTTCCAGGCTTGGGACGGAGAGAAATAATCCCTGGGCGGTGGAGCCTTGTCATTGAATGGGTATTGGCAGGAAGGCAGTGGTTTAACGCTGACCTTTACAGCTCCGGGCACTTTGAGGCAGCATATAATTGAATTCTTTTCAGTCTGTTCCTATTTGCAAGAGAGAGATGGAGATTACACCTGTTTCTTTCTTTCTTTCTCTTTCTTTCTTTCTTTCTTTCTTTCTTTCTTTCTTTCTCTCTTTCTTTCCTTCTTTCTTTCTTTCTTCCTTTCTTTTTCTTTTTTGTATTAGGGATTGAATCTAGGGGCATTCTACCTCTGAGCTATACCCCTAACCCTTTTTAGTTATTTGCAAACAAGGTCTAAGTGGCTGAGGCTGGCCTTGAAACTATAATCCTCCTGTCTCAGGACTCCCAAGTACTAGGTTTACAGTCATGCATGCCCAGCTTGTTTTTCTGTTTTGTTTTGTTTTCATTTTCGTTTTTAGTTTACCATAGGAGAGATTCTTTTCATTCATTTTTTTCTCCACCATTATCCACTTTCTTACCCCAAATGTCACATCTGCCAAGAGAGACATTCTCTTTTGTTTTTTCCTCTATGCTCAACTCTCAAAATGGACTCTGGCATGTAACATATATGTATTAAAAATGCTTAAGGCTCGTCATCCCAGCATTCGGGAGGCTGAGACAGGAGGATTGCGGTTCGCACACAGCCTCAGCTACTTAGCGAGGCCCTCTGCAACTCAGTGAGGCCCTGTTTCACAATAAAGAATAAAAAATAGGGCTGGGGGTGTAGCTTGGAGGTAGAGTGCCCCTGGGTTCAATCCTCAATACTGAAAAAAGAAAAGAAATTGTGTATAGTTGGTGTGCGTATTCTGTATCACATTAAGTAGAGAGGCAAGACGGGGCTAGGTCCTCAGTTTCCCCACAGACCGGGGAGGATCGCCTACCGTGTCCCCTTACCACGGATTCCAGTGGTGATGATAATTAAGATTGTGTGCATTGTGGTCGCGATTAGGGAAGCTGCGTTTTGAAGGTGGGTGTACAAATTAGGACAGGAACCTCTGTCCTTCTCTTGGCACCTAAAAATAGAAGCATCTGGGAATATGTTTTTCTTTATATTGAAGCGTGGTTAAAAGACAAGCCAGATCTTTTTCTCCCACCACATCTGCTAGAACCTCGCTGAGGTGGTTAGTAAGCAGGCCAGCCCGGGATTTGGCAGGGCACGACGCTCAGAAAGGGCTCGCCGACCTCACGCGCACTGGACAACCTACCTGGGCCTTTTCAAGAGACTTGCCATCCATTCTGCTGAGCTTCGGGATTCCAAGTTTCCAGCTCTCTAACACCCTTCTATTACTGACAATCATCTCTTTTTTTTTTTTTTTTTTCTCAAATGAATTAGCTCTGGGTTCCCTACCCCGGTGGATTAAGATGCCTAGTAAAAATCGAATACCTTGTTAAAAGTTACTTACAGGGAGTAAAAATGGTTTTGTGAGCCGGGCATGGTGGTGCACACTTGTAATCCCAGTACTTGGGAGGATGAGACAGGAGGATCACGGTTCGCGGCCAGCCTCAGTTGCTTAGTGAGGCCCTTTGCAACTCAGTGAGACCCGGTTTCAAAATAAAGAATAAAAAATAGGGCTGGGGATGTAGCTCAGAGGTAGAATGCCCCTGGGTACCATTCCCAGTACTCGGAAAAAAAAATTCCCGAGGAGCCAGGTATGATGGTGCATGCTTATTATTTCTGTACTTGGAAGGCTCAGACAGGAGAATCCCAGCTTGTATATTCTCTCTCTCCCTCTCTCTCTCTCTCTCTCTCTCTCTCTCTCTCTCTCTCTCTCTCCCTCCCTCCCTCCCTCCCTCCCTCCCTCTCTCTCTCTCCCTCCCTCCCTGTCCCTCTCCCTGTCTCTCTCTCTCTCTCTCTTGCAGTACTGGGCATGGAACCCAGGGGCATTCTACCTCCGAGCTATACTTCAGCTTTCTTTAATTTGAAACAGGGTCTCACTAAGCTGCAGAGGGCCTCACTAAGTAGCTGAGGCTGGCCATGAGCCTACGATCCTCCTGTCTCAGCCACCCAAGTACTGGCATGACAAGTGTGCGCCACCACGCCTGGCTCTGTAGGAGACATTTTTATATCTAACTATAACAGATACTTAGCCACAGGAGGGGAGAAGTCAGGCCGGAGGGCCCCAGATGGCCTTCTGCAGAATGGTCTCAAGTTCTTTCTTGGACCTGTATATTCAGTTTGATACTTTCCGTGTCAGAGAGAGAGAAAAAATAAATAGTGCCATGTATCTGAGCTGGGTTCAGAGCTAGTGTTCTATTTCCCATCACCAGTAGCCATTTTCTTGATTAGAAATATGGATGACCGCCGGGCGTGGTGGCGCACGCTTGTAATCCCTTCGCTTGGGAGGCGGAGACAGGAGGATCGCGCAGTTTCGAAGCCAGCCGCGCGCGCTGGCTTAGGAGACCCTGTTTCCAAATAAAAGTGTAAGAATAGGTCTGGGAGTGTAGTCCGGAGGTAGAGGGGCTTCCAGGAACCCCAGTACCACCAAAAGAAAAAAAACCCCAAACAAACAAACAAAGAAATATGGATGACAACCCGGGCGTGGTGGTGCAAGCTTGTCATCCCAGCATTCGGGAGGCTGAGACTGGAGGATCACTGTTTGTGGCCAGCCTCAGCTACTTAGTGAGGCCCTCTGCAACTCGGTAGGACCCTGTTTCAAAATAAAGAATGAAAAATGGGGCTGGGGGTGGAGCTCGGAGGTAGAATGCCCCTGGGTACCATCCCTAGTGCCACAAAAAAAGAAGGAGAAGGAGAAGAAGAGGAGGAGGAAGAGGAAGAAGAAGAGGATGAAGAGGAAGGAGGAGGAGGAAGAAGAGGAAGAGGAAGAGGAAGAGGAGGAGGAAGAGGAGAAGAGTAGGAGTAGGAAGAAATATGGATGACAGTCACCCTTGACCATGTATCATTTGCTTCCTAGACCCGGGGCACTGGTGTTTAGTATCTGTTATTGAGCCTCCCAGTTGCTATGGGAGGAAATCCACTCGACAGAACTGTGGCTCAGGCCAGTGGTCCAGGCACCATGCTTGGCCCAGTGGTTAGCAAAGGGCGGCCGTGACTGCGCCTTTTCTGCCACACTCGTAACAGATGCCTGGTGTCTGTTCCTTACCGGTCCATTATGATTATAGATAATCGTGAGATTCAGCGTGACACGGGCGCACAAGTGCATAATATAATTTGATTAATTTCCTAGCGCCTCCTGCTGCCCGACTAGGAGTCATTCGGCTGGAACCTCAGAAGTCGGTGATGAAGAGCCGACCTGAGAGGCTCACACCGGAGGTTTCAGGTTTTTTTAGTATTCTCATTTAGCGGGGCCCTGGTGTCGCTCAGCGGTAAAGCGCTTGTCTAGCCTGCACCAGGCCTCAGGTTCCATCCACAGTACTGGAAAGAAAGATGGTTTTCATTTAATAAATATTTATTGAGCTGTTCCTCTGTGCTCTATACGCACTCCAGCATCATGTGGGCGCCACGCTAGGAAAGCAGATTTATTTATTTATTATTTATTTATTTGTTTATTTATTGGTGGTACTGGGGTTCCTGGAAGCCCTTCTACCTCTGGGCTACACTCCCACAAGCTACACTCCCAGACCTATTTTTTAACTTTTTTATGTGGAAACAGGGTCTCTTAAGCCAGCGAGGCTGGCTCCGAACCAGCGCGATCCTCCTGTCTCCGCCTCCCAAGCGCGGGGATGACAAGCGTGCCCACCGCGCCCGGCTCTTTTTTATTTTTATAACCGCTGGCCAGAGGCGCGTCAGGTCCCTCTCCTATTATTTACAGCTTCATTGAGTTTCTTTCCTGTTTCATTTCAATTTTTATTTTATTTTTAATTTTTTAATTTTTTGTGGTACTGGGGATGGAACCCAGGGGCATTCTACCTCCTAACTACACCCTCAGCCCTATTTTTAAAAATTCTTTATTTTGAAACTGGATCTCACTGAGTTGCAAAGAGGCCTCCCTCACTAAGTAGCTGAGGCTGTCCGAGAACCGCGATCCTCCTATCTCAGCCTCCCAAGAGCTGGGATTACAAGCATGTGCCACCACGCCCAACTCTTCTTTTCTTTTCTTTTCTTTTCTTTTCTTTTTTCTTTTCTTTTTCTTTTCTTTGTACTGAGGATTGACCCAGGGGTGTTCTACCTCTGAGCTACACCCCCAGCCCCATCTTATTTTATATTTCTGAAGCAGTGTCTCGCTAAGTTGCTGAATTTGTCCTCAAACCTGCAATCCTCCTGTCTCAGCCTCACAAGTACTGGGATTTCAGATGTGCACCACCACACCTGGCTTCATTGACTTTCTTACACCATTATTTAACCCTTCGATTGAATTGTGGAGCATATTGAGGTCTATATGTCAGCCCCCAATCTCTCTCTCTCTCTCTCTCTCTCTCTCTCTCTCTCTCTCTCTCTGTATTTTTTTTTTCCCAGTACTGGGATTGAACCCATGGGGTCTCTATCATTGAAATACATTTTGAGACAGAGTCTTGCTAAATTTCCCAGGCTGGTCTCGAACTTTCGATCCTCCTGCCTCGGCCTCCTAAGCAGCTGGGATTACAGGCGTGCGCCACCATGACCAGCTACCCATCCATTTTTTAGGCTAACCTGAAATGGGGTTTTTACTTACTTAGATGAAGGGCTGATCCAGGCGTGGCGGCACACGCTCGTAATCCCCGCGCTTGGGAGGCTGAGACAGGAGGATCGCACAGGTTCGAAAACAGCCTCAGCTACTGAGTGAGGCTCTCAGCAACTTAGTGAGACTCTGTTTCCAAATAAAACACAAAAATAGGCCTGTAAGTATAGCCCGGAGGCTATTAATTAAAAACAGCCTTACAGACTCCAAAGTCCTGTTCATTTCTGTCTGGCGTTCTCTCATGCCGTGAGCTCCGCCGTTCAAAATACAGTCACCATCTTCCCACTCGAAGTCAGCCTCTGTCGCTCAGCCCGACGGGAGCGGCCATCGCTTCTTGTGTGGATTATGTTAACAGCCCCATCCTTGGTCTCTCAGCGACTCCCCTGACTATCCCTGGCTGCTTTTCAACACAGTAGCCAGGGCGATGCTTCTGATTATAAATCAGGACACGCCGGGCGTGGTGGCGCACGCTCGTAATCCCCGCACTTGGGAGGCTGAGACAGGAGGATCGCGTGGGTTCAAAGCCAGCCTCAGCTACTTAGTGAGGCTCTCAGCAACTTAGTGAGACCCTGTTTCCAAATAAAATATAAAAAATAGGTCTGGGAGTATAGCCCGGAGGTAGAAAGCCCCTTGGTTCCACCCTCAGTACCAATAATAATAATAATTAAAAAAAATCAGGATACAACCAGATAGCAGCTCTTGTTTCTCCCAGAGTTAAAACCAAATTCCTCTGCCTGGCCTACAAGGACCCAGGAGGGGCTGTGTGATTTAGAATCCCAGTTGCAACCACAGGACCTGGTCTCCTGCTGCCTCTGGCTCCTGTCACTTACTCTCAATCAGCCATCTAGCCTTAAGACTTTGCATTTGTACTGGGCGTGGTGGCACACCCATGCTTGTAATCACAGCATTTGGGAGGCTGAGACAGGAGGATCATAGGTTTGCGGCCAGCCTCAGCTACTAAGTGAGGCCCTTTGTAACTTAGTGAGACCCTGTTTCAAAATAAAGAATAAAAAATAGGGCTGTAGAATAAAAAAGAATAAAAAATAGGGGGTGTAGCTTGGAGGTAGAATGCCCCTGGGTTCTATGCCTCCCCCCAAAAAGAAAGGATTACATTACAATTCCTACCACTGGCAAACCCTTTTCTGGAGGTCCTTTAACTCTCTTCTTGGTTTTAATGGCACCATAAATGTTAGCCCTACTCGCAGATAATATCGTGAAACCTGATTCAGCGATATGGGCTCCGTCCTGGCTGTGGGACTATGGAAGGCAGATCGGTCAACAGACTTCGAGGACTTGGTCCCTGGTGTTATTTCCATGATTATGTTAGGCTCATGGCAAACGGTTCCAGGTTGGCCTGGTCCAATCCCATAAGCAAAGAATTATCAAAGCGTCAAAGGGCAAAATGAATGCACCATGCCGGCCATTGCTGGTTTTGTAGATGGAGAAGCCGCACGCCGTAGCCCGAGAGTGGCCTGCAGAGATTTATTTATTTGGGCTCACGGTTTCTGAGGCTCAGTCCATGGTGCGCCGGCTCCAGTGCTCTGGGCCTGAGGGGAGATGGAACAGCACGGAGGAAGGATGGGCCAAAGGAGAGCCGCTCCGCTCATGGCGGCCAGAAAGCAGCGAGACAGATGGACGTGGGGTGGAGGGAGGGCCAGAGAGAAACGTAGTCCCAAGAGCAAACCCCCAGTGACCTACTTCCCCCAGTAATCTATCAAGTGGATTGATCCACTGTTGAGATCAGGGCTTTGTTGCACTGCCTGGCATGGGGACACGATGGGGGCACTCTAGATCCAGATGGTAGCAGAAACCTAAAGCAGATGGCGAATAGAACTGGACTCTCAAGGCACACTTGACCCGCCACAGGCCGTGGTAAGAAGGACTCTGAGGGGCACCAGGCCATGTCGGGGGAGCCCAGCCTCTGCGAGGAACCGTGTTCGCCATCCCATAGGTCCTTGCCAATCTGGGTTCTTTCTGTTGCTTGGAATTGTGGGGTGGGATGGAGATAGGTGAAGTTGTTTGGAAACGGGGTCTTGGTAAGCTTCTGAGGCTGACCTCAGCCTGTGATCCTCCCTTGTCAGCCTCCCAAGTCTTGGGATGACGGTTGTGCGTCACCACGCCTGGCTTCTTGGTGGTCTTCCACACTCGGATGCACAGAAGATGTGAAGATGCCCTTGGGTTCTGTCTGACTCTGACGTCAAGCCTGATGCCTCTGATCCTACACAGGGCTCTAACCTGGTTAAAAGCTCTGAACGTGGCTGGGCCCGGGAGGGCTTGGGGGTCTGAGCGCTGCTCTGTGTCCCCAGCTCTTTGGTCTTTACCCCCCTGCTGGGCTCTGCGGGAGCCTCTGAAGTGTGCTGGGGTGAATAATCCCATAGTTTTCAATCATGTGTCAAAGACTGTCCCTTTTCTGTGGCTTCCGTGTCTCGCAGAACCTTCTAGAACTGATCATACTTAGTAGGTGACATTTCTCCGCCGCTTCTCCTTTTGTGGCCACTGGGTACACGCTCCACGGTCTCATTTTGTCCTCAGCTTTGGGAGGCATCGTGTAATTATCCCATTTAACAAACCAGGAAGCAGGCGCAGGGGGCAAGCAGGTCAACAGGTCGTAGCTGGCGGAATTTGGAGCTGAACCAAGGCGTATTGGGTAAGAAACGTGTGGCCTGGACCACAGATGTCTCTGCAGCCGAGAGGATGCTCGTGGCTGGGCGTCCTTCACAAACAAGCCCTGCTGCTCTTCTCCAAACATCTAGAAGGGTCCAAATTCTTTGAATATTGATCACCAGGACCATGGAAAACCCACAGAAGTCTCTTTCAGATTCAGGGTGGAAGTTTTTGGATCCCAGGGGTCTTTTCTCAAGGTTTACCCTGCAGCTAAAGTTTCTTTAAAATAGTAGTAGCAGGGCGAGAGAACATATAATTTTTTTTCTGTAATCAAGATAATGAACTGAGTTGCCTATATTTATTTTCATTAGCACAGTGATTACATATAATTAAAACCAAGGCATCATCAGGAAAGGTCAGATGCCAAAAAAAAAAAAATCATAGGATGAAGACGATGAATTCTCTTTTCATAGGAAGGAGCTTAGACCGACCTACGAGGGAAGAAAAGCCCGCGCCCCACTTCTCCGTGCCCGTCCCAGTGAGCGACTCTTCTTCTTCTCTTTCCTCCCCGTTGAGCTTTATAACCATTGCTTTATTTTAATTTATTACTAATTGTGCTCATTTGCCTTTATTTGGGCCTTTTAAAACATGAACTCCACATTCGAGCAGGTGTATACATGTCAATTTAACATTGTTAACCTGGACACTCCGTATTGGGAGAGAGGGAAAAGAGGAGTCCGGGGGCATCAAGTGCTGTGTGAATATATGCTATTATCAACATGATCCACGTTATGATGTGAGGCTATCGTGTACCAATTAAAAAAAAAAAGAGCTCCTGGAATAGATCTCAAATGCCGGGATGAGCTGTGTGGCCTCTAAATACTCAATAAATAAATATTGTGGTTAGACAGAGTGGCACAAGCCTGTCATCCCAGTACTCGGGAGGCCGAGAGAAGAGGATCACAGGTTCAAGGCCACCTCAGCAATGTAGTGAGACCTTGTTTCAAAATAAATAAAATAGCCGGGCGTGGTGGCGCACGCTTGTCATCCCCACGCTTGGGAGGCAGAGACAGGAGGATCACGCAGGTTCGAAGCCAGCCCATGCTGGCTTAAGAGACCTTGTTTCCAAATTTAAAAAGTATAACAAAATAGGTCTGGAAGTATAGCCCAAAGGTAGAAGGGTTTCCAGGAACCCCAGTACCACCAAAAAAATAAAAATAAAATAATAAAATAATAAAATAGGGCTGGGGTGCAACTTGGTAGTATAGTGTTCCTGTGTTCAATCTTCAGTAACACACACATATTCATACATACATACATACATACATACATACATACATACATATATCCATCCATACATACATATAAAATAATATTGTAGGTCAATGGATGATCATAATAGATAGTCGTGGATGTGGAATGGGATTAGGGGGAGTCTCCAAGCCCGTGGCATGCATTTATACAATTGTCTTGACCATCTGCTGTGACACACACCATTTTGAAATGTAGCGGCTTAGCCGGGCATGGTGACACACGCTTGTAATCCCAGCATTTAGGAGGCTGAGACAGGAGGATCGCGGTTTGAGGACAGCTTCAGCTACTTAGTGAGGCCCTTTGCAACTCAGTGATACTCTGTTCCAAAATAAGAATAAAAAATAGGGCTGGGGGTGTAGCTCGGGTTCCATCCCCAGTACCACAAAAAAGAAAAAAAGGAAAAGAAATGTAGTGCCTACAAGGCCGGGATCGGAGCCTGCGGAGGGGTGAGGCCAGTGTCGGGGCCAGCGAGGCCGGGATCAGAGCCTGCCATGAGGCAAGGCTGGTGCTGGGACCTCCAAGGCTGGGATCAGAGCCTGCCGAGGGTTGAGGCCAGTGCCAGGGCCAGCGAGGCCAGGATCGGAGCCTGCCATTTGGTGAGGCCGTAGCTGGAGCCAGCAAGGCCGAGATAGGAGCTAGCCTAAAGGCAAAGCTGGTGCTGGGGCCTATGAGGCTGGGATCAGAGCCTGCCACGAGGCAAGACCGGTATTGGAGACAGTGAGGCTGGGAGCAGAGCCTACTGGGTGGCCAGGCCGATGCCAAGGCCTTCAAGAGTGGGACCAGAACTTGCAAAGCGGCATACACAGAGAAATATCACAGAAAATAAAAGAATCAGATGCTTTTCCTAATATGCAAAACTAGGAAGAAATGGGTAATAGGAGGGAATCTAGTGGAAGAAGGGGCCCTATGGAGGAGCAATTAAGGTAACCAGTCAGAGAGGATGGGATGGGGCAAGATGGAATCTCTCTAAAACATGTGATGTATGTAAATAAATATATCAATGTTAAACACTAAGTCAAGCATGGGATTGAGGGAGGGGAAGGAACGGGATGGGGATGGGATAAAGGTTGATTGGACGATGTGTACTTGGATATCCTAACAAGTCTTGTATTCCATTGTGATGTTTGACTACAATGCACCAATAAAAATATATTAACAAAAAAAAAGAAACGTAGTGCCTCAGGGCAGCGGGGCCTTGCTACGTTGTTCTTTGGGTCAGGCGTTTGGGCTGGGCTCGGCCCAGAACTCGTCTCTGCCCCAGGTGGCATCGTTGGGCACCTGGTCCTGGGGAGCCCCGGCTGGCCTCTCACGTGGCTGGGAGACTTGGGATTTCTTCCACGTGGCCTTTCTCTGCTCAGCACCTCTCTCACAACCTCGGCTCCCACGGCCCTAGAACATTCTGTGGGCCAAAGCCTGTCCCAAAGCCAACTGGGAAGATTGGTAATATTGTCCTGGAAAAAGGGTTCAAATTTTGGGGAAGAAAACCGCACTGACCCCCTCCCCCCCCTCTCTCATTTTGTTTATTTTTTATTATAGTGCAATATGCAGAACACACTCTATCATTTTGACAATTTTCAAGGACACAGCTCAGTGGCCTTAGGTCCAGCAGACCCTTGGCGTCTATGGATGTAAGCAATCACACATGGAAAATGTTAATATTTTATTGGTGCATTGTAATTATACATCATAGTGATGTCTACCGGGGCACTGTCAATATATATAAAATATATATACAAAATATAATATATATGTAAAATATATAAATATATATAAATAAATATATAAATATATAAAAATAAATAAAGCACATGTCTGCACACGGCACGTGGTGTACTCTCCTCTGCAACCCAACCCGCTTCCTCTCTGCCTTCACCATACGTGTTAGTGAGATCGGTAGTGATACCTTCAAAGATGGGCCAAATATTATTAGGATAGAAAGGACGGAAGGATGGGAAATATTTGAGAAAAAATCCATGAGAATTGAATGTGTAGGTCTCCCCTCCCTTGTCATCATTTATGTTTTATTTGGAAACAGGGTCTCACTAAGTTGCAGGGAGCCTCACTCAGTGGCTGAGGCTGGCTTCGAACCTGTGCAATCCTCCTGTCTCAGCCTCACAAGCACTGGGATTACAAGCGTGCACCACCACACCCTGCTAAAAAAAATATACATACATACATATATATATATATGTATATGTATATGTATATGTATATGTATATGTATATTGTCGTACTGGGGGTGGAATCCAGAAGCTTTTCTACCTCCGGGCTATACTCTCAGACTTATTTTGTACTTTATTTGGAAACAGGATCTCACTAAGTTTCTGAGAGCCTCACTCAGCTGAGGCTGGCTTCGAACCTGTGCGATCCTCCTGTCTCAGCCTCCCAAGCGCTGGGATTACAAGCGTGCGCCACCACGCCCGGCTAAACTGTATATTATTTTATGTAAGAAAAATATCTGAGCATCTTCAGAGTTTGGTGTCTGCGGGGTCCTGGACCCCACAGACACAAAGGGATGACTGGGCGTTTATAATGTTGTGTGACCACCATCTCCGAATATTTTTACTTCTCCTGAAACTGAAACGCCATTCTCACTGAGCAGTGGCTCCCTGTCCTCCTGTCTCCTACTCTCAGCCCCAGCGACTCTCATCTCATTTTGATGTGTCCTGACCTCTGTCAGTCCAACCCAGCTGGCTGCCCCCTCTGTACGGGACCGGCAGGTTCTCTTTTTTCATGACTGGTTTATAGCGCCGAGCCTAAGGCTTTCAAAGTCCGTCCGTGATATAGCGTGTAACAGGATTCCCTGCTGTTTGAGGGTGTGTGTGTACCACATTTGGCTTATCTATTCTTCCATCCATAGAGTTCCGTCTTGGGGCTATTGCAGATAGTGCTTCTGTGATCCTGGGTGCACGGATTTCTGTCCACATCCCCATTTTTAGTTCTGAGTATAGATGTAGACATAAAGTTGCTGGGTCATATGACAGTTCGTGTGTGTGTGTGTGTGTGTGTGTGTGTGTGTGTGTGTGTGTGTGTACTGGTGATGGAACCCAGGGGCATTTTACTTCCAAGTTATATCCTCATATCCTCAGCCCTATTTTTAATTAATTAATTAATTATTTATTTACAACTCTGAGATGGAACCCAGGGGCATTCTATCTCCAAGCACAACCCCCAAATTCTTTATTTTGAAACAGGGCCTCACTGAGTTGCAAAGGGCCTCACTAAGTAGCTGAGGCTGGCTGTAAACCTGGATCCTCCTGTCTCAGCCTCCCCAATGCTGGGATTACAAGTGTGTATGCGCCACCATGCCCGGCTACTTATTTTTGTTTGTTTGTTTGTTTTATTTTGTTTTGCGGGTCTGGGGCTGGAACCCAGGGGCATTCGACTCTGAGCTACACCCCCTGCCCTATTTTTTATTCTTTACTTTGAAACAGGGCCTCACTAAGTAGCTGAGGCTGCCTGCGAACCATGATCCTCTAGTCTCCTCCATGCCTGGCTCTTTCTTGGTTTTGAAACAGGGTCACACTAAGTTGCGGAGGGCCTCGCCAAGCTGCCGAGGCTGGCCTCACCCCTGCAATTCTCCCAACTCAGCCTCTCAGGTGCCAGGATCACAGGCTTGCGCCACTGCGCCTGGCTTGCTTTTTTCTTTTTTTTTTTTTAAATGTTCTTCTGCCGGGCGTGGTGGCGCATGCTTGTAATCCCCGCGCTTGGGAGGCTGAGACAGGAGGATCGCACGGGTTCGAAGCCAGCCTCAGCTACTTAGTGAGGCTCTCAGCAACTTAGTGAGACCCTGTTTCCAAAAATAGGTCTGGGAGTATATAGCCCGGAGGTAGAAAGCCTCTGGGTTCCACCCCCCCAGTGCCACCAAAAAAAAAAAAAAAGTTCTTTCTGTTTCTTTTGGTATTTATGGTGTTGGGAAGTTGACTATTTCAGGTTCTCCTTGTCTCCTGGGGAAGCTCTTCTTTAAAGATCTATGCAACTTGAGCCCAGGATCCCCACCCCTGTCTTGCTTAACACCCGCCCTTCCTCTCAAAGTTTTTTCCCTGAAAAGCTTTGGAGAGCTCCCCAGAAGACATCTCTGAACTGTCTTGAACTTCTCAGCACTTTTGCCAGCCCTCTATGACTAATCGAAAATTGAATCTTTTGAGAGAGAGAGAGAAAAAAAAAAGGGAAAATAAAAAAAATTATATAAAAAAAGCACAGCCTTCCAAGACAAACAATGAGAAATTGCTAAAAATAATAGATGCTTTATTGTTTCTCTCGCTAAAGGCCATGTTTTTGGCTGGCTTTAGCTCTTATTCATCCCCCTGGGACGCATTTGGTTTTCTCTGAAAGGTTGTATAGTAAGGGAATAACTTATAATTTGAGCTGCAAATTGCGTGTGACCTTTCTGTCTCTTGCTGGGCCGTTATCTCTATTGTTGTCTAAGAAGAGATTCTGTTTCCACGACCATTGTTTGAAAGCAGGTAATGCTCCTCCAAACAAGCGCTCCCCCCTGCGACTGCAAAGATGGATAATTTGGGTCATTTCTGTGTGGTTTTTTTTTTATGAATAAGATTAATGGCCCTACCTCTCACATTTACAATACTCTTCTGAACCTCAACAGGAAACAGGATTAATCACGGTCTTTGTGTCCCTGCAGCCTTCAGTATTTGGTAGAGACTTAGAAAAGTGAATAATTCTCTCCAGGACCGTTAGGAGTGAAAGTGAATATATGTCGCTTTTCCTTGGAAGATCATCTTTTTGTATACACTTTGAAGTTGTACATCATCACGAGAGTCCAAGTGATAACGGCATGCGCACACAGCACTCGGCAAATTTCCCTCCATAACCCACCCCGCAACCCCGCCTCCCTCCGCACACATTAGTGGGATCAGTACTGAAAACTTCATGTGTGGACATGGCCTTTTGTGTGTGTGTGTGTGTGTGGTACTGGGGATGGAACCCAGGGGCACTCCACCTCTGAGCTACACCCCCAGCCCTATCTTTTATTCTTTATTTTGAAACAGGGTCTCACTGAGTTGCAAAGGGCCTCGCCAAGTAGCTGAGGCTGGCAGCGGGCCGCGGTCCTCCTGTCTCAGCCTCCCAAACGCTGGGATGACAAGCGTGCGCCACCACACCTGACTGACATGGCTTTTTTGAACTGTTCCCTTCCTCAATCCTCCTTTCTCTCTGCCCACCTTCCTTTCCCAATCCTTTTCCTACTCTGTTGGTCTCTCTCTTCATTTGCCTGAAGCCCAAAGACCCTTTGGTCTTTCTCTTTCTTTCTTTCTTTCTTTCTTTCTTTCTTTCTTTCTTTCTTTCCTTCCTTCCTTCCTTCCTTCCTTCCCTCCTTTCTTTCTTTCTTTCTTTCTTTCTTCCTTTCTTTCTTCCTTCCTTCCTTCCTTTCTCTTTCTTTCCTTCTTTCTTTCTTTCTTTCTTTCTTTCTTTCTTTCTTTCTTTCTTTCTTTCTTCAAGCTCCCACATAGAAGATAAAACGTGACCCTTGAAACTTCCAAGACTGGCCGATCTCACTTAACATAATATTCCATGTTCCATCCACGTCCCCGCAAATGACAATTTCATCTTTCTTTATGGCTGTGTAGAATTCCATTGTGTGTCAAGCCGGCCGTGATGGCACACGCTTGTAATCCCAGGACTCAGGAGGCTGAGACCGGAGGATGGCGGTTCGCGGCCAGCCTCGGCTACTTAGCGAGGCCCTCTGCAACTCAGTGAGACCCTGTTTCAAAATAAAGAATAAAAAAACAGGGCTAGCGGTGTAGCTCGGAGGTAGAACGCCCTGGGATTCAGTCTCCAGCACCACAGAAGAATTTCCATCGTGTCTACACACGTTTGTGTTCTCCATTCATCTACCGACAGGCACTTAAGGCCGGTCCCATAATTTGGCGCTTGTGAATTGTGCTGCTCCAACAGCATGGGTATGCATGTATCGCGCTAGTATTCTGACTTTAGTTCTTTTGGAAAGATACTGAGGAGTGGTTTGGCCGGGTTTTAATGATCCTAGTCTTTTGAGGAGTCAACTGATTGAAGCTCATCTTTGATTCAGAACTTTTCAGGATGCGGCCACCCTCATAGTAATTCTTCAGAGAGCTGGAGAGGAACCAGGGTTTTGGACTCATGACATGTAGGCTGCAGATGGTTTTGGTGTCTGGGTAGCTATATCATCTTGGGCGACTCATTAAGGCCTCCGTCCATCCCAGTTACTGTGTCTATAAAATGCAGAATTCGATTAGCTAAAGAGTGAAGAAATAGTACCTGGCGCAGATCATGAACTAAACATCCTCTCTTCCTGTTAAGAGGTCCTTGAAGACACAGTCAGAATCTTTCCCCTCTCTAATGCATAATTTCTTGATAGTGGTAGGTATTCGGAAATCACCCGCTGGAAGTGACTGCTGTACCAAAACCAGTGTGCCTATGGCATAGCCCCGAAGAGTTAAGCTTTATTTCCTGGCCCGTATTTTTTATTATAATAATAATTACAGCCACTGAGATTTATCGGGCGTTCACGATATGCTGGGCTTTGAGTTGAACCCCTTATGTGTATTTACTCACTTGATCTATCCTAGAACAACTTTAGGAGATTGGTATACTTATGCCCATTTTATAGAAAATAAAGTGCGGTGAGTCCCTTCGCGCACATATACGCGAGAGTCCAATATAAATGATATGGATGCCTTTATTGGTCCCCGCTCTCACGAGAGAGCGTGTGCCTGTTTGTCTGTCTGTGTGTCTCTCTGGGCGGGGCCCCTTTTATAGGAGGAGTGGTTCCCCCACCCGTGGGAAACAGAACTCTAGCGAGGGAAGGAGGCGGGTCCTTCCTACCTCCTGGGCTTCCGGCCCGCTCCCTGCACTGGCAGGGGGCTCAGACCTTACAGCAGGTAGAGAGAGGTTCAGTCACCTTTCTGAGTAAATAGTGGAGCTAAAATATGAATCCACTTGGTCTGGCTCCAAAGTCTATGCTTTGAACTTCATGGCTTTTTCAAAGTTTTTCTTCTCAGGATCCCTTTATTCACTTAAGAGAGGATTTATTGATGTGAGTTGTATCTATCCGTGTTGACCCTAATCACGTAAAATGAGAACTTATTTAATAAAAACAGGCCACGTATTACTTGTTAACATATACACCACGTTTTCCAAATGACCAAGAAAATTGCGAGCAGTAGCGTTGTTTTCAAAACCTTCACGTCTAGCCGGGCATGGTGGGCACGCTTGTCATCCCCGCACTTGGGAGGCGGAGACAGGAGGATGGCGCAGGTTCGAAGCCAGGCGCGCTGGCTTAAGAGACCCTGTTCCCGAATAAAAAAGTATAAAATGGGTCTGGGAGTGTAGCCCGGAGGTAGAAGGGTTTCCAGGAACCCCAGTACCACCACCACCAAAAAAAAAAAAAAACCCAAAAATACCTTCCTGTCTAGATAAATCAACAACAGAGGGATACCTGGTCCCATCTTCAACTTACTGTGATGTCACAAGTCATTTATCCCCTGGAGAACTCTACTGTGCAGTTCATCAGCCAATGAGAGTGAAGTCAACAAATATCATGGTTGCTATGAGATATTTTCTACATCAAAGAGGTACTTTAGGCGTCTCCAGACTCCACTTTTTAAACCACTGTCTACTTTGACCAGCTTTTCTGGTAAGAAGCTTCTGATGTGTTTGGAACACACCTGAGTGTTAGCAGCTGCTCCTAACCCATCGAATAAACACCAGAAGTGGCACAGTTGGTAGACACGTTTCACCTACGGTGTTTCACTTTAGTTTACATGATGGGCCCGAGGGACAAACATTTTATAACAACTTTACAGTTAAGAACCTTGAGACTCAAAGGCTGAATTTGCTCAAACATACTCGGTAGAAGTGGGATTTGAACCCGTGGCATCTGAATCTGAAGCCGCCGTCTCCTCCCGACATTTTCTCGGTAAGAGCTGACGTACTACGATGCTTATGACGAGTCAGAGGCTGGTAGCTTAAGAATCTATAAACAGCAGCAGCAAAATATCATCCGATGATAGTGAAGCCAAGTAGAATACTGGGTCCGGGCATGGCTGGATCCAGAGGCTCAACCCACAAAATCAGAGCTCGGATTTTCTTTCCATGTCCCCTGGGCTTGACCTCCCTCTCAGTTGGCATCATTCTCTTGCAGGATTAGACCCCAATAGCTCTAGGCTCTGTGTGACCGGCTTGGCCATGCCTGTGTCTTGGTCTCCGCACACAAGCTGCAGGAAAAGCAAAGTCTAAACAAATAGAAAAGCCTCAGCCAGGCGCAGCGGCGCACACACCAGTAATCCTGTACTTGGGAGGCTGAGAAAGGAGGATGACAGGTTTGAGGCCAGTCTCAGCATCTCAGACCCTTAGCAACTCAGCAAAATCCTGCTTCAAAAAAAAAAAAAAATTAAAAGGGCAAAATAGCTCAGAGAATGCCCCTGGGTTCAATCCCCAGCACCCACAAAAACAAAATTTTTAAAAATGGGGCTGAGGGCTGAGGGTATAGCTCAGAGGTGGAATGCCCCTGGGTTCAATCCCTAGTACAAAAATAAATAAATAAATAAATAAATAAATAAATAAATAAATAAATAAAAATAAAAGGTATTTAAAAAGTATTTCCAACGCTTCATACGCTGTGACCTAGCCTTATTATTAACTGCCGGGAAGCATTTGTTTAAAGACACAGGGAAACATGTAGCTTGTACTCGGGAAGCCTGTTTAGCTGTTAATCCAGCTCCGGGAATTCAGATATTGTTACATTTATTGCATTGAGTGGAAAACAGTTCACTCTGAATTAGTCTCCACTTGAAGGTTTTAACTTTGAATATTTGAGGGATTGTTTCTCAGGGGCTCCCCTTTCCAACCCAACACACACACACACACACACACACACACACACACACACACACACACACACCTCCGTTTCTTACTCAGACACAGCAATGCTTGCTTGCTCCAGTGCAAAAATAAATAAATAAATAAATAAAAATAAAAATATAAAAAGAGGAGAGGGGAAGGGAAGAAGGCATTGACATTTCTACAACCAGTCGGAAGCTTTTATCTCTAGGCTCTCGGGCTGCTTTCATTCTGAGTCCTAAACAGTCAGCTCCACAGGACTAGCAGGGTGGGACTGTTCACAGCTGGACTTTTTTTTTTTTTTCCCCCAGTACTAGGAATGGAACCCAGGGGCATTCTACCTCTGAGCTACACCTCCAGCCCGATTTTTTATTTTTATTTAGAAACAGGGTCTCACTGAGTTGCAAAGGCCCTTGCTAATAATTAGTTGAGGCTGTCCCCGAACCACGATCCTCCTGTCTCAGCCTCCCAAATGCTGAGATCGCAAGCGTGCGCGACCACGCCCAGCCACATTTTAATTTTATTTTTTATTTTTTATTTTTTTTTTTGTGCTACTGGAGATTGAACCTGGGGTCATCCTTCTCCCAGCCCTATTTTATTTTTATTTGGAAACAGGATCTCCCTAGGTTGATGAGAGTCTCACTACATGCTGAGGCTGTCCTCACACCTGTCATCCTCCTGTCTCAGCCTCCCAAGTCCTGGGATTACAGGCGGAGGGCCTCACTAAGTAGCCGAGGCTGGCCACAAACCTGCCATCCTCCTGACTCAGCCTCCCAAGTCCTGGGATTACAGGCGGAGGGCCTCACTAAGTAGCCAAGGCTGGCCACAAACCTGCCATCCTCCTGACTCAGCCTCCCAAGTACTGGGATTACAAGTGTACGCCACCACCCTCCACACCAGGCGTGGATAGCCTGCTTTTTATTTTTTTATTTTTTATTATATATATATTTTTGGTGGTACTGGGGTTCCTGGAAGCCCTTCTACCTCTGGGCTACACTCCCAGACCTATTTTTACATTTTTATTTGGAAACAGGGTCTCCTAAGCCAGCGCGTGCGGCTGGCTTTGAACCTGCGCGATCCTCCTGTCTCTGCCTCCCAAGCGCGGGGATGACAAGCGTGTGCCACCACGCCTGGCTGATAGCCTGTTTTTTTAAAGTGCTGATCGTGGGTGATTTCCCAAGATGAGATTTGTTTAGCTTGGTGTGATAATTAGCTTTGTGTGCAGTGGTCTAGTCTATTCTTTTTTTTTTTTTTCTATCAACCTCAAGGTGATAGAAGAGACCAGGAGGAAAGAGGGAGCCCTGGTCCCTTCCAGGAGAAGAGTGTTCACTGAGGGCTGCCGCCCACTACTTTATTCCTGTAAGAGGCGAGTGGGTTGCCCTGTGGTCTGCTGTCTGAAGACGCTCTGATCTTTCGTCGATTCCCTGGGAAGATGGACTTGCTGATTCTTACTCTTCTGTAACCTGGTTCCCTTGTAATGAAAGCCGGCCTTAGACCAAATTCGCCCCCACATGCCCACGTCGGCTCTGGCATCTGCATTAGCAGCGCGGGCTGGCCCTGCCCTGCAGAGCACACGCCCATCCCTGCCCCGCACGGGATACCAGTCCCATTCTCATGTTTCATAAGCCGGGCATGGTGGCGCACCCGCTTGCAATCCCAGCATTTGGAAGGCTGAAACAGTAGGATCGCTGCTTGCGGACAGCCTCAACTAATTATTAGCGAGGCCCTCTGCAACTCAGTGAGACCCTGTTTCAAAATAAAGAATAAAGCCGGGCGTGGTGGCCACACTTGTCATCCCCGTGCTTGGCAGGCGGAGACAGGAGGATCGCGCTGGTTCAGAGCCAGCCGCGCTGGTGTAAGAGACCCTGTTTCAAAAATATAAAATAGGTCTGGGAGTGTAGCCCGGAGGTAGAAGGGCTTCCAGGAACCCCAGTACCACCAAAAATAAATAAATAAATAAATAAATAAATAAATAAATAAATAAATAAATATAGGGCTGGGGTGTAGCTCGGAGGTAGAATGCCTCTGGGTTCCATTCCCCATTACCCCCCCCCAAATAAAAGCCTGGTTATTCACTTAAAAGCTCTGCTAGAGATGCTTTGACCACACCTTGGGGTGCCGGCCCAGAAGCTCCACCTCCCCTCAGGACCCTGAGGCTGGAAACCCTCCTAAGCCAACAGCCTCAGCCAGTGCCGGGGGATTAAGTCGTGGGCGTCATCCAGGGTGCGGGGTGCCAGCCCGAGTGGGCTCTGCCGTCCAGCTCTTGGAGGAGTGGGAAGCGTCTGATTCAGCCGCACCCTCGGTCTCGTACCAGCGAGACCCTATTTCTAACCTCTACCCTACTGACTGACCAGTCGCCGGTGTCACCATTAGAAACTTGTTTTGGCATGCTCCATGGTTTGAATGTTCCCGCCAAAACTCAGGTTGAAGTTTAATCCCCATCGTGAGGATTAAATTAATTAGTCAATTTAATTAAGAGGCTGGAAACTGAACCCCACTTTGGTATTTGGAGGGAGGAGGGAGGAATCTTCGGGAGAAAATATGGTTAAATGAGGCCGGAAGGGTAGGAGGGCCCAGATCCCGCTGTTGTTCGTATTTTTGATGATTGCCTTTCCAACTACGGTTAGATGGTATTTCAGTGTAATTTTGATTTACATTTCCCTGGTTGCTAGTGACGTTGAATTTCTATATCCGCATACATATATACATATTTATATACACACATACATACACAAATGTACATATACATACACACACACGTAGAATGCCTTTTTCAAGGTATATTAAATCTTCAAATACTGTCTTAGAGAATTTCTAGGGTAAATTGTGCTAAACTGTGCTAAATTGCTCTTGGTTTCGGAAAAAAAAAAAAAGCGCCACATGAATTTACGGGCTATCTTTTCATTTTGATTGAAGACTTCTCTGTGATACGCTGGCACTGAAATCCGTGTCACCTGTGTCTCATTAATGAAACGAGCATTCAACCAGAGACTTGCAACTGTGGGGAGGTCTCAGAGAAACAGGGTTTAGGGGGTAAAAATGTTGAAAGAAACAAAATCAATAGAATAAATGACACTTGTCATCATCGATTTTTTTTTCCTATCCTGCCAAAAATCATACTTCTTTCCGCTGTGCGGCTAGGTTTTGTTTTGCATTAACGATCTCTTTGGAGACATTTATTGAAACTGCCGTATTCTTGGCTCCATTAGCAAAATACCCTTGTCTCTTCTCTGTGGAAGTCCACGGGGAAGCCACGGTGATGGTTCAAATGAGCCGCGTCATTTTCTCTCACTCACGGGTTTTTTTGTTTTGTTTTGTTTTGTTTTGTTTTGTTTTGTTTTTGCGGTACTGAGGATGGATCCCAGAGGCATTCTACCTCCGAGCTACGCCCCCAGCCCTATTTTTTATTCTTTATTTTGAAACAGGGTCTCACTGAGTTGCAGAGGGCCTCGCTAAGTAGCCGAGGCTGTCCGCGAACCGCGATCCTCTGGTCTCAGCCTCCCGGATGCTGGGATGACGAGCGTGCGCCACCACGCCCAGTGCTCACTCTTGGTTTTCTTAGCCCGCAGGCCTGGCCAATCAACCACCCTGAGAGGATTCTGCTGCCTGTTGATGTTCTTGACCCTGGGTACCATGTTTGTTAAGGGAAGCCTTCATGGCTATGTGTGTGCCTTGTCTGTACATATCTGGTCTCCCACTCTGATAATGTTTTTGGCTTGTCACCTTTGACAGCTCTTTAAAGGAGGGGCCTTTCAGTAGAGCATGGTGGCGCACGCTTGTCATCCCAGCATTCGGGAGGCCGAGACCGGAGGATCGCGGTTCGTGGCCAGCCTCAGCTACTCAGTGAGGCCCTCTGCAACTCAGTGAGACCCTGTTTCAAAATAAAGAATAAAAAATAGGGCTGGGGGTGTAGCTCAGAAATAAAATGCCCCGGGTTCCATCCCCAGTACCTAAAAAAAGGTACCATTTAATAGGTTCTAGTAAATTCACAGAATTGTGCAACCTACATCACTGTCTAATTTCAAATTTCAAATATTTTCATCACCCCAAATGTGCCTTTTAGCAATCATTTCCCCATGGCCTCAATAAAGACTAAATAAACACAAGTCTACTTCATGACTGGATTTTCCTGCACCGGACATTTTATATAAATGGAATCATATACACTGAGGGCTTCTGTTGTTGATTCTGGTGTCTCTCGCCTATGATAACACTGTCAGTTTTGTTAAACACTCACAGCATGTATTAGCATTCATTCCTGTGTGCGGCTGAATAATATTCCATTGTATGGATATACCATAGTGTGTTTATCCATCTGTAAGTTTACCAAAATTTAGATCGCTCTGTCTTTTGCTGTTATGAATATACCGCTGTTAATATCCATGTACAAGTTTTTGCTTGTGCACTTATTTTTTTTTATTTTTTGAGTATGAGTCACAAGATAAGACTACGTTTAACATTTCAAAGAACCACCAGTTTCCCCAGGAACCATACCATTTTGCCATCACACCCCAGAGATCCGAAGGCCCAGATATTTCCCCATCCACAGTAACACTGGCTATCAATTACTGCCATCCTAGAGTCTGCAAAGTGATATTTCATTATCCTTATTTCCCCGATGACTAAATAATATTCAGACCTTTGTATTGGTTTATCAGCCATTCCTGTACCTTCCTTGCAGAAACACTCATTTCAATCTTTTGCCAGTTTTTAATTTGATTTTTCAGTTCATTGTAAGTGTTCTTTTTATCTTCTGGACACAAGTTCTTTATCATTTTCATATGATTTAATTTTTTATTTTTCAAATGTTTAATGATTTAATTAATAAAAATAATTTAATTTTTCAATTTTTTTTTCGTGGTACTGGGGTTCCTGGAAACCCTTCTATCTCTGGGCTACACTCCCAGACCTATTTTATATATATATATTTTTAAATTTGGAAACAGGGTCTCTTAAACCAGCGCGATCCTCCTGTCTCCACCTCCCAAGCGCGGGGATTACAAGCGTGTGCCACCACGCCCAGCTATTTTTCAAATTTAATATGATTTTTCTCATTTTGTAGGTTGTCCTTTCACTTTTTTGATAGAATTCTTTGAAGTACAGAAGTTTTCGTTTTGTCTTCTTGAAATTTTGACGAAGTCCAATTTAGCCATTTTTGTTGTTGTTGTGACTTGGGCTCAGTCTTCGCTTGGGTTCACTTTTGGACAGGGTGTAAGGAAAGGGCCCAACTTCATTCTTTTGCGTGTGAAGCTGAGCCCGCAGGAATTCCTTTAGCACCTCTCATATTGCCGCTTGGCTACCAACATCTGTCCATCTTTTTTTCCTAATCAGAGCATGTATTTACTCTTTGTTTATAAGATCAGTTTTGCAGGATTCTTGGTAGATGGTCTATTCTTTCAGCACTTTAAATAAATACCATCCCGCTCTTTTCTGGCTTCCATTAGATCTGATAAGAAGTTAACTTTTTTTTTTTTTTTTTTTTTTGGTATTGGGGATTGAACCCAGAGGCATTCTACCTTTGAGCTACACTCGCAGCCCAATTTTATTTCTTATGTGGAAACAGGGTCATCCTGTTAGGTTGATGAGAGTCTCAGTACTTGCTGAGGCTGTCCTCGAACCTGTGATCTTTCTATGTCAGCCTCCCAAGTACTGGGATTACAGGTGTGCGCTACCATGCCCAGCTAAGAAGTCAGCTCTTAGCATTCCTGAGGCTACTTTGACAGGATGGATCTGGCTTGCTTTTCTCAAGCTTCTTCCAGTTCCTCTCCTTGTCTTAGCCTTTTGATAGTCTTCCTGACATCTTGCCTAGAGGCAGATAGTTTTAAATCTGTCATACTTGGCTTCTGTTGACCTGGATGTATAGATTAATTAATGTTCCTTGTCAAATTTGGGCCGTTTTCTGCTTCTTTTTAAAAAAATCAATTTCTCCTTCTGGTCTTTGCATTGTGTCTATTAGTAGACTTGATGGTGTTCTAGAGGGGTCTGGGGCTTTGTTAATTTGTTTGTTTCTCCTCCTCTTCTTCTTCTTCTTCTTCTTCTTCTTCTTCTTCTTCTTCTTCTTCTTCTTCTTCTTCTTCTTCTTCTCCTTCTCCTCCTTCCTCCTTCCTCCTTCTCGTCCTCCTCTTCCTTGTCCTTCTGTTTCTTCTCTTCTTTCTCCTTTCTCCTCTTTTCTATTCCTCCTTTCCTCTTCCTCCTCTTCCTCTTCCTCCCCTCCTCTTCTTCCCCTCTTCCTTCTTCTCTTCCTATTCCTCCTCTTCCTCCCCTTTCTCTTCCTCCTCTTCCTCTTTCTCTTTCTCATCTTCCTCTTTTTCCTCCTCTTCCTCCTCTTCTTCCTCCCCCTCCTCCTCTTCCTTCTTCCTCCTCCTCATCCTCTTCTTCCTCCCCCTCTTCCTCCTCCTCCTCTTCTTCCTCCTCCTCCTCTTCCTCTTCCTCCTCTTCCTCTTCCTCTTCTTCCTCTTCCTCTTCCTCCTCCTCTTCTTCTTCCTCTTCCTCCTCCTCCTCTTCCTCTTTCTCTTTCTCATCTTCCTCTTTTTCCTCCTCTTCCTCCTCTTCCTCCTCTTCTTCCTCCCCCTCCTCCTCTTCCTCCTCCTCTTCCTCCTCTTCTTCCTCCCCCTCCTCCTCCCCCTCCTCCTCTTCCTCCTCTTCTTCCTCCCCCTCCTCCTCTTCCTCCTCCTCTTCCTCCTCTTCTTCCTCCCCCTCCTCCTCTTCCTCCTCTTCTTCCTCCCCCCCTCCTCTTCCTTCTTCCTCCTCCTCCTCCTCCTCCTCTCCCTCCTCCTCCTCCTCCTCCTCTTTTTCCTTCTCCTCTTCCTCCTCTTCCTGGAAAGTAGTTTGAACCAGACCCTCCCGGCTCCCCGCCCTTTCTTCCGCCAACTCAGATTGGCTCTGCGCTCTCCTCTGGAGGAGCCGTGGCTCCTGCCCTTGCGCTTTTAAACTCAAGAGTCCCACGTGGCTCCCCTTGCTTGCTTCACTTTATGTTTCACGCTTCTTTCCTCTTTTCACTGATGTTTTTTATTTCTAAACCTTGTCCTCACACTGCTCTTTAGTTGTTTCGCCGTGTTTTCTTGGGTTATTTGGGCGTATTTATAGTAGTTGATTTCTTTCTTTCTTTCTTTTTTTGGTGGTACTGGGGGTGGAACCCAGGGGCTTTCTACCTCCGGGTTACACTCCCAGCCCTATTTTCTATTTTATTAGGAAACAGGGTCTCACTAAGTTGCTGAGAGCCTCACTAAGTAGCTGAGGCTGGCTTCGAACCTGTGCCATCCTCCTGTCTCCGCCTCCTAAGCTCTGGGATTATACACCCAGCTATAGTAGTTGATTTAAAGCCCGTGTCTCATATAGCCAGCATTTGGGCAGCCTTGGGCATAACTGATTTCCAATTCTTTCTTCATTGTCTACTGGCCATTTTCGCCCATTTTATTTATAGTATCTGATGATCTGGAATGGAACTGGACATTTATAATGATATAATATTGCAACTCAGGAAACCGTATCTGCTCCCCACCCAAGGGTCTGTTCTTGTACTATTGTTGGTTTTCTTCATGACTTTCTTGTATCTTACTAAATCTCTGCTCTTTATTGCATGTCCATTGAGTTACTGAATTCAGCGGAGTTCTTGAGTGGACAGGACAAATAATCTCCTCTTTGCCAATGGGCTATGAGTGTGTGTGTGTGTGTGTGTGTGTGTGTGTGTGTGTGTGTGTGCAAACCTTCAACAACAGATAATAGATACATCCCCGCCTTAGCTTTTCACTTCCTATTTGTCCAGAGCTCTAAGGTCAGCTAGCGGTGGGAGATTTGACCTTTTTATTTTTTAATTTGTTTTAATTTTTAATTTTTGGCACACAGTACTGAGGATGGAACCCAGGGGGCATTGTACCTCCAAACTACACCACAGTCCTATTTGTTAGTCTTTTTATTTTTTGAAACCGGGTCTCACTGAGTTGCAGAGGGCCTCACTAAGTAGCTGAGGCTGTCCGCGAACCACCATCCTCCGGCCTCAGCCTCCCGAATGCTGGGATTACAAGCGTGCGCCACCACGGCCGGCTCGATTTGGACGTTTTAAGGTCTTTGTACAGGTCCTTGCACCGCTGCTCCGATATTCTAGGATTTCCATATCATCAGAAATATGCTGGAGCTTTGAGTAGCCCCCTCCCTACGGCCATCTCGCCGTCTAGATTTTCCTCTTAAGTTTTTTCCTGTGTTTATTTGTGGTTTGCAGTGTTAAACAACTGCGGCTGGTTGTTGTTAACACACGCTCGGGGCTAAGTCATTTTCCCTTGAGTAGCTGGAAACACGTCCTGTCATGGGGCTCTGGGGGGGGATCCGCAGACCCGTTAAACAGCGACACACGGGGGCTTAGCCGCTCCTGGGCTCCAGCCGCCACCGAGCCTTAGTGGGGCTGCTGAGCTACTGTCTGTCTTTCCAGTCATCCTCCTTGCAGGATTGTGGGGCTGCTGTGGCACAAGGCGAGGGGACGGGAAGAGTGCAAATCCCACAAAGCCTGATCAGTTTCCCGAGGGTCAACTGTTTCCTACAGCGCAATCTTCCTCTGCTGATTGCAGCCTCCGGCTAGTTTTCTGAGTTCTGAAGGAAGTGGATTGTGACATTTTTTTCTGCCAGCGTGCAGGCTTGCTGCTTTCAGAGAGGGATGCGTTGGGGAAGGATTGACGCTGCCATCCTGGAATTCCTTCTTCGGACTGTGTTAACTTCGGAACCTGCATTTTAGTAAGTTCACAATAAATCCCCCGAAGACCTCCAGAGGATCAAGGTTCGCGGCCAGCCTCGGCTACTTAGCGAGGCCCTTGGCAACTCAGTGAGACCTTGTTTCAAAAAAATAAAAAAAATAAAAAGACGCCGGGCGTGGTGGCGTGCGCTTGTCATCCCCGCGCTTGGGAGGCAGAGACAGGAGGATCGCGCAGGTTCGAGGCCAGCCGCGCGCGCTGGCTTAGGAGACCCTGTTTCCAAATAAAAATGTAAAAATAGGTCTGGGAGTGTAGTCCGGACGTAGAAGGGCTTCCAGGAACCCCAGTACCACCCCCCAAAAAAAATAAAAATAAAAAGACTAAAAAATAGGGTTGGGAGTGTAGCTTGGAGGCACAGTACCCCTGGGTTTCATCCCCAGTACTACAAAAATAAAATAAAATTTAAGGTGCAATTTAACAGTTTTCCTTCTATCTAGGACCACAGAGTCTATGTGTAGGGCCAGGTGCAAACCACGCTTTAAGAAACATTTTTTTGGTGAGTTAAATTTTCATGACTAGTGTTCCTTTCTCATGGAGACATTGTGATTAATTGCTGATAAACTTTTTTTTCTCTCTGTCTTTTACTGCTACTAATAGTGGCCCAGCATATATTATTGCATATATAACCTTGTATATAAGTCAGCTTGCTTATAATGAAATTGTATGTTCATTCTTTTTTTTCTTTTTCTTTTCTTTTTTTTTTTTTTGTGCATTGGGAATGGAACCCAGGGGCATTCTACCCCCAAGCTACACCCCAGCCCTATTTTTTATTCTTTATCTTGAAACCGGGTCTCACTGAGTTGCAAAGGGCCTCACTAAGTAGCTGAGGCTGTCCGCGAACCCGGATCCTCCAGTCTCAGCCTCCCAAGCGCGGGGATTACAGGTGTGCACCGCCGCATCCGGCCATTACCTGTTATTTAAAAAATGGTCTCATGCCGGGCGTGGTGGCGCACGCTTGTCATCCCCGCGCTTGGGAGGCGGAGACAGGAGGATGGCGCAGGTTCGAGGCCAGCCGCGCTGGCTTAAGAGACTCTGTTTCCAAATAACAATATAAAAAATGGGTCTGGGAGTGTAGGGAGTGTATCCTGGAGGTAGAAGGGCTTCCAGGAACCCCAGTACCACCAAAAAAAAAAAAAATGTTCTCAGGGCTGGGATCCAGTTGGGAGGCGGAGCAGGTGCTCGGCCTCAGCAAGGCCTTGGGTCCCATCCCTAGAGAGGGAGAATAAAATCCCCGTTGACAGTCTTCCTCCCCTTTACCTCGGTGAGGACCTGGCTGCTTTTGATATTTAATTACTCATCCTGCCTGCCTCCTGACAAGCAGAGCAGTAAAATCTGTTTTGGGCAGACCGTGTTGAGATATTAATGACCTCATTTGGAGAAAGCCAGGTTCTGGTGCCAGCGCCCTCTGGCCCTAGGATTTGGAGAAATAAAAGTGGCCCTTGGCGAACACTGAGTTAGGGGGGAGGCCGGCTCCCATCCCGACAAATCCCAGTGCAGCAGAACTGACAAAGAGAGGTACAGATCCCATCTTAACAACGGCCTGCTCGGCGTGGGGCAGCCGAGCCCTGGGCCCCAGGAAGCTCAGCTTGGTCAGGAGCTTTTCGGAATGGAGTCTGACCTGCAGTTGTCTTTGGAAGGGTGGTTGGGGGCTGGTGATTCTGTGTAGGAAGGGAAGGGGACTCCTTTACATTTTTCTATTTGTGTGTAGCACTGGGGATGGAGCCCAGGGACATTCTACCTCCGAGCTACACCCCCAGCCCTATTATTTATTTATTTATTTATTTATTTATTTATTTATTTATTTATTTTTGGTGGCACTGGGGTTCCTGGAAGCCCCTCTACCTCTGGGCTACACTCCCAGACCTATTTTATTTTTGGAAACAGGGTCTCTTAAGCGCGTGCGGCTGGCTTCGAACCTGCGCGATCCTCCTGTCTCCGCCTCCCAAGCGCGGGGATGACAAGCGTGCGCCGCCGCGCCCGGCTATTTTTTATTCTTCATTTTGAAACAGGGTCTCACTGAGTTGCCAAGGGCCTCACTAAGTAGCTGAGGCTGTCCTCGAACTCTGATCCTCCCATCTCAGCCTCCCGAATGCTGGGATGACAAGCGTGCGCCACCACGCCCGGCTGCATTTTTCTGAAAAGGCTCTCAGTGAAACGGAGCACGGGCCTCTAATAAACACGATGAATGCTTGTAAGTATCGGCGAAATTAGGAAAAGCTGTTCATTGAAATGTGACCAGTGAGAAAGCGGGGCGGCTGCCAGCCCTTGAGCCTGGCCACCTGAGTTACAGTCAAGAAAGATCTGTTACCGGGCATGGTGGGCACGCTTGTCATCCCCGCGCTTGGGAGGCGGAGACAGGAGGATCACGCTGGTTCAAAGCCAATCGCGCTGGCTTAGGAGACCCTGTTTCCAAATAAAAAATGTAAAAATAGGTTGGGAGTGTAGCCCGGAGGTAGAAGGGCTTCCAGGAACCCCAGTACCACCAAAAATAATAATAAAAAAAAGACCTGTTGAAGGAAGAGGTGACTAAACACAGCTCCGAATTGTGTTTCCATTGTCTAGGGATGGAAAAGGTCCCGGGTGCGCTGGGCTCTGTAGAGAGGCTGCGTATTACTAATGAGCAGGGCAAGCAAGCCCGGTCTTTTGGCCTAGACTCCTGGAGCCTCTGCTCACCCTCCTGGGCCTCAGAGATGCATCGTTGGTAAAGGGCCGGGGGCCGGGCTTAAAACCCAGGAGCTGGCCCTGTGGGAGCTGGTTGAGACCCCTCGGGAAGCTGCCCTGGACCCCACCGAAGGTGACCTCGGGGGAGACACGGGAGACCGTAGGATAAGACAGCGGGGGACCCTGCGCTCCTCGGAGGCCGCGGATGCCCCTGTGCTGAGCTCACCGCAACCATCACACACACACAACTCTGAGCGCTATTAGTCATGGGAATGTCGTCGATAATCAGAAGAGTCAGCAGCCTATTCGTATACGGTATTTTTAATATCCCAGGCACCGAAGGAAGGCTTCAGATCTTTTCCTATACTTTACAGATAGGGGTTTCATGAGGGGAGCGTCGGCACTGTTCTCACTTTACCGACCGGAAAACGAGTGTACTGAGAGGCAAAGTGTTTGATGCCAAGACTCACGGCTATGACGTTTTAGAGCTGGAATTGGAACCCAAGCAATTTTATTTTATTTTATTTTATTTTATTTTATTTTATTTTGGTGCTAGGGCATGAACCCAGGGGCGTTCTACCTCTGAGCTATATATAATCCACAGCCCTTATATTTTATTTTGAAACGGGGTCTCACTAAGCTGCCAAGGCTGGCCTCAAACCTGTGATCCTCCTATCACAGCCTCCCAAGTACTGGGATTTCAGGTGTGCGCCCAGTGCCCGGCAATTTAACTCCATCATTGACGAATCTCTTAACCAGTTTCCTTCATCTCATCGGCAAAACGTCTGCGTTTTGAAATCACGACTCCCTGTTAAGTGGCTGATGTCACAGCTGAGTTCAGCCAACATTCACGGAGGGCTCACCACACAGGTTTGAAACTGGGGTCCCGCTAAGTTGCCGAGGCTGGCCTCGAACCTGCGATCCTCTCGTCTCAGTCTCCCAAGTACTGGGGTGAGAGGTGTGCGGGACCGTTCCTGGCTGGACTTTGTTTTGCAAAGATTTCTCTGGTGTCTCGGGCAAGCGTGCTTGGAAAGGGTGCCAGAAAACCAGTCGGGTCCCCTCCTATAGTCCGGATAACGACGGAGACCTTTTCCATTCGAGAGATACATGGAGACATTTTTTTCTGCCCCAGGGGAGGGTGGTGGGGATTTCTCTGTGGGGAGCGTCCACAGAGCGGAGGGGAAGCAGCCCTGGTTTGGACTGTGGGCGGGCAGGTGGAGGAGCCCGGGGCGCACTTTCTAATACAGTGTGATGGAGTCTAGAGCAGGGCATCATGGGAGCCCACGTTCTGACCCACCTCGCTGGGCCGGGGAGGGGCCAGGGGGGCATCAGAGAAGGCGCCGTAAACCCACTGAAAACAGTTCTTAAGCTTCGTGCAACTCAGAAGCATTAATTGAATCAATTAATTCATTCATTAATTGAAGCATTAATACTAGATAGTCTCAGCCAGACCCAGGGGCGCATACCTATGACCCTAGTACTTAAGAGGCTGAGACAGGAGGGTCACGGGTTCGAGGCCAGCCTCAGCAACTTGGCAAGACCTTCAGAGATTTAGTGAGACTTTCGTTCAAAAATTAAAAACAATAAAAAAAAAAAAAGCCAGAGGTAGGGGTACTGCACCGAGTTAGAACACCCCTGGGTTCAATTCCCCAACCTCCCCCTCCCCCAAACGAAAAAAGGTCTGCGCCCTCTTGGGTCCAAAGGTCCCCATCCAGGCCTCAGTCCTGACTTGAGCATGTCTCAGCATCTTGCTTCTCTATGGGTTCTGTGTTCGTATAACTACGAGGCGGCTGAGGGAGACCATCCTTGTGACGGATGGAGGTGCTGTCTCCCAGCTGGTGTCTGTGCCCCTGTGCTTTGCTCATTTCTTTCACGGTGTGTGTGTGTGTGTGTGTGTGTGTGTGTGTGTGTGTGTGTGCGTGTGTGTGTGTGGTGCCAGCGTTGAATCCAGAGGCATTCTACCCCTAGTCCTCTTTTATTTTATTTTATTATTTCCTGTTTTGAAACAAGGTCTCACCAAGTTGCCGGGGGGCCTCGAGGCCGGCCTCAAGCCTGTGATCTTCCTGTCTCAGCCTCCAGCATACCGGGATTGCAGGCGGGGTGCACCGCCATGCCTGGCCCTATTTTATTTTTTATTTTAAAACGGGATCTCAAGGGATCTTTATCACAAGGATCTTGTGCGCTTATGATTAATGCCTTGGTGTTTCGTGTTGCAACTGAAAGTAGCAGGGTTTTTGTTTTATTTTGTGTTGCAATCGGATATACAGCAGAGTTTTTGTTTTTCTAACAACGCACTGTCCAACTAGTTTATTTTAATATGTGAGAAGTATTGATTTATGTGGACACTTCTTAAATCCTAGTAACTGGGGCTGGATTTTGTTTTGAAATTTGACGATGCTCTCATACTTGCCAGGAATACAATCTTTTCATCTGAAAGTAAAGATACTTTATCTCTTCCTATAAAAAAAAAAAAAAAACCCCACCAGGATCTCACTAAGTTTCTGAGGGCCTTGCTAAGTTACTGAGGCTGGCCTCAAACCTGTGAGCCTCCTGTCTCAACCTCCCAAGTCCTGGGATCTTAGGCATGTGTCGCCACACCTGGCCTTCCTCCCCATTTTCTGGAACTGCCTCCTTTACTCTAGTGCCATCCCCACAGACAACTCCTCAGCCTCCTCTTGGCTCAGGGCAGGAAAGTTTGAGAGAGGGAGGTGACCTCCTGCAGGAACTGTAGTACTTGGGCTTGTTGGATTTTGAAACCCGACCCAGTCCGTCCTCCCCGAGGAGCAATCGCCGCAGTGTTCCTTAATGCAAGTCCGGGCCCATCTGTGGAGCAAAATAGTTCAATTAGAGAACTGCCGTCCAACGCGTTTAATCATCCTGTGGTAACTGGCTCAGAAGTTCTTTGGAATCTGCTTGGTTAATGTGCTAAAGCTGGTTGTGTTTATGCAACGGTGTTTACCGAAAAAGAAGGCCGGTGTTGAATTTTTTTTTTAACTCTCCAAAGAACTTGATGTGCTTGAACCATTTAATTTGGTCTCTTTATACCAACGGGGGAGGGGGGGAGAATCATTTGGGGAACATTCCCGGTAGCCACATGGGTCTCACTGTGAAGTGATAGTTAGACGGAAATATAACTGTGTGATCTCAGAGAAAGGGGTGTTGAACAATTCGACAAATAGTGTTCCCGGGGCTCCGCTGCCTGGCACCGGGGAGAAAGGAATCGGGCCGAGGATGTTGTATCAGGGAGAGAACGTGCTGCTGTCTTCCAGCAAATCAAAATCTGGATTCGTCTTAGTGGTGGAGTTACCCTGCTATCGGCCATGGGTTGGCAAACTGGCCCTCTCACGAAATCTGGCCCACAGCCCGTCTCTGTAAATAAAGACTCTTTTGGAATGCGGCATGCTTAGTCATTTGTGTATTATCTAAGCCTGCTTTCATGGCAAAACCGGGCGGTTGCAACAGAGACTTCACAGTCCAGGGAACCCAGCGGTTTTTACAGAAAATGACTGCTACCTGAGGGTGGTGGCACATGCTTCTAATCCCGGTACTTGGGAGGCTGAGAGAGGAGGATCACAGGCTCGAGGCTGGCCCCAGCAAGTAGTGAGACTCTCATCAACCTGTTTCAAAGAAAAATAAAATAGGGCTGGGAGTGTAGCTCAGGGGTAGAATGCCCCCTTGTTTCAGTCCCCAGTACCTAATAAAATTGTCACGTCGAAATTGAGCTAGGGAGTCGCAAAGGAGGTAAACACCAGCCACGTTATCAGAAGCTGCTTTGATCACCCGGCTCCTTCGGGCTATATCTACCAACTGTGAGGGGAAGGACTGATGAGCGTCCCGGTCGGCAGAGTTGCGGGAGGGAAGGGGGGGGGACCCGACCTATCAAAAATAAAATAAAAAAAGAAAATGATGGCTGATCTTTGTTCTCGAAGAGCATTTCTCAAACTCTAATACGTCTAAGAAATCACTGGGGAATTTGCATTTTTAACAAGCTCCCAGGCAGTACCAGTTCTGGCAAGGCCTGGACCGCACTTTGAGTAGCAAGGTTCCTGGAGTTGTTTGGTCTAAGAGGATATTATTCTTAGGAGAGGCAGTGGCTTGGTGTTAAGAAGATTGGGTTCAATTTTTTTTTTTTTTTTTTTGGTCGTACTGGGGTTCCTGGAAGCCCTTCTACCTCCGGGCTACACTCCCAGACCTATTTTTACATTTTTATTTGGAAACAGGGTCTCCTAAGCGCGATCCTCCTGTCTCTGCCTCCCAAGCGCGGGGATGACAAGCGTGCGCCACCACGCCCGGCGATTGGGTTCAATTTTTATTCCTAACATATTACCATTTCATCTTGGCAAGAGACGTCACGTTCCTAGACTTTCGGTTGCTGCTGGATGGAATGGAGAGGTTACCTACTGCTCTCGAAAACAAGAGATGTTCTGTCTACGATGCGCTTCACGTCGGGCCTGACCTGCAGTGCGGATTTGGTGCACATTAGAAGCCTTTGTACTGGGTACCCTGACACATGTTACATTACGAGATAGGAACGAGACACCGTCCCTCCGTGGTCTTCAAATCAGGCCCTGGAGGCCACACTCAGGGCAGGGCTTGTTGGGATTTCTCAAGCCATGTAGGGCAGTTTTTTGTTTCTTTATTTTATTTTTTTTGTGGTACTGGGGATGGAACCCAGGGCATTCTACCTTCAAGCTACATCCCAGCCCTATTTTTTATTCTTTATTTTGAAACAGGGCCTCACTAAGTTGCAAAGGGCCTCATTAAGTAGCTCAGGCTGCCTGTGAACCGCGATCCTCCGCTCTCAGCCTCCCAAATGCCGGGATTACAAGCACGCACACCACCACGCCCGGCTTGGAGGGCAGTTCTATTTAAGTGAAAGAATTACTTAGAGATGGTTTGGGTTTTAAATTTTAATATTCAATTAATTAACCCAATTCTTCTTTCAAGTCAAGCATTCAGCTTTTACTGTTGATAAATCTCCAGTCTCCATTTACAAACTTAAATAATTAAACTCTTAACATATTAAGATGTATTTGCAAATGCGAAATATACGGTTTTAGAAAGTCACATGGCTTCTACCTGTTTCCCCCAAGAACACACGCTTTCCTTTCTCTCTTAATAATTCTTATAATTCTCATAAATCAAACTTATCATTATAGAAAGCATTGTTGACTTAAACATCCTAAAAGTCTTAATTGTCAGAATATCTTTATTTCAAAGGAAGTCTGTACCAATTACTCAATCGAATGTTTTAAATTGGAATTATAAGAACAATCTGTTATTTAGACAGGCCAAATTCTCTCAAATGTTAAAATGATCAAAATACCCAATATTTACAGATTTGCAACACAAACAAAATAAACATTTTTACATATAATCTACACCCTTCTTTCTTTTTTCTTTCTTTTTTTTTAAAATGGTGCATGGAAACTCTACAACTTGGTGAGGTTCAGAGTCAAAACAGACATGCTCCCGGGCCTTGGGGCCTTGGTGTGACTCCCTTCGGCCCCTCCCACTAACCCGCCCTCCCTGTGCACTTAGTGAGGCTGGCAGTGCGCCCTCCATGCCCGGGCTCCGCTTGCTTTGAGCTGTTTCTTTTCTCAGTTCTTCCCTTTCCCCTCCCCACCTTCCGTCCCTCTCCCCTTCCCCTCTCCTACGGGTCTCTCTGCTCTGTTCCATTAAGCCTCTTCTGTTTTCTCTTTTCTCTCTGGCTTTTTCACAAAAGCATTTGACCCTTGGCCTTCTGAGCCTGGCTGATCTCACGTGGCATAACGGTCTCCGGTTCCATCAATTTTCTTGCAGAGGACACGATTTTATTCTTCTTTATGGCCGAGCAGAACTCCACTGCGAAGCCGGGCGTGGTGCCCACGCTTGTCATCCCAGCATTCGGGAGGCTGAGACCTGGAGGATTGCGGTTCGCGGACAGCCTCAGCTACTTAGCGAGGCCCTCTGCAACTCAGTGAGACCCGGTTTCCAAATAAAGAATAAAAAATAGGGCTGGGGGTGTGGCTCAGAGGTATGATGCCCCTGGGTTCCATCCCCAGTACCAAAAAAAAATTTTTTTAAAGAAAAAGGGAAGGAAGAAAGGAAAGAAGGAAGGAAGGAGAGAGGGGAGGGAGGAAAGAGGAAGGAAGGGAGGGATGGGAAGACAAGATAAAAGAAAAGAGAAACCTATCTTAACTGTCTTTTTTATTTTTTTGTGTGGTACTGGGGGTGGAGGAACCCAGAGGCTTTCTACCTCCGGGCTATACTCCCAGACCTTTTTTATATTTTATTTGGAAACAGGGTCTCACTAAGTTGCTGAGAGCCTCACTAAGTAGCTGAGGCTGGCTTCGAACCCGCGCGATCCTCCTGTCTCAGCCTCCCAAGCGCGGGGATTACGAGCGTGCGCCACCACGCCCGGCTATCTTGACTGTCCTGACCTACACAAGCTCAGAACTTTGAGAGTCTTTCTGCCCGTGGGGTTGGCCCGGGTCATTGGTCCGCTTTGCTGCTGAAAGCTGTCGCAGGAGTCACATGTCACCTCTGTGTTGCACCTTTGGCCAGCCCGGTCACAAAGTATATGATCGCAGTTCCTTGAGACAGCCTGAGGACATAGTCCAACTCTTTTCATTTTAGCGAAAAAATGGATGTTTGCATTGCGTTGGTTCCAACCCGAGAAGGGCTGATACGCGCCTCGCTGTGGGCTGGATTCCGGGTTGTCTTGCTGGTCAACCACTGCTACTACTCACAGCGCTCTACTTTTATGCCCAGGTGTTTCATAGGAGCTTCTTATCATTGCTAAGGGAGAAACGCCATAGGCACGTATTTTAAGTTCGCGCCTGCATGTTATCACTTGAAATGCGAGCAGATCGTGCATGGTATTGCTGTCACTTCAGAGGACTTGGTATAAATAGTAGTATCACTCTGGTTTTGGCCTTTTGGTAAATGCCTGGGTTAGGTACTCAGTTTAGATGTTCCTGCCAGAAAAGAGACTTTTGGGGGGGATTGGATTTAAACTTCCTATACCTATTGAACCCTTTCTTCTCATTACAAAAATTTGCTTTGTTGATATATAATGTTATGTACTTAAACTTTCCAGGAATAATCTCAACCAACCTTCCTTCCTTCCTTCCTTCCTTCCTTCCTTCCTTCTTCCTTCCTTCCTATTTCTTGGTACTGGGGTTGGAACCCAGGGGCATTCTACCTCTGAACTATGCTCCCATCCCTATTTTATTTATTTTTTATTCTTTATTGGGAAACAGGGTCTCACTGAGTTGCAGAGGGCCTCACTAAGTAGCTGAGGCTGTCTGAGAACCACTATCCTCCTGTCTCAGCCTCCCAAGTGCTGGGATTGTAAGGGTGCACCACCACGCCTGGCGTCAGGAAGAGACTTTCTTTTTTTTTCTTTTTTTCTGTGGTACTGGGGGTGGAACCCAGAGGTTTTCTACCTCCGGGCTATACTCCCAGACCTATTTTATATTTTATTTTATTTTATTTATTTATTTATTTGGTGGCACTGGGGTTCCTGGAAGCCCTTCTACCTCTGGGATACACTCCCATGGGCTACACTCCCAGACCTATTTTTTTACCTTTTTGTGTGGAAACAGGGTCTCTTGAGCCAGCGCGATCCTCCTGTCTCCGCCTCCCAAGCGCGGGGATGACAAGTGTGGGCACCGCGCCCGGCTTAGGAAGACACTTTCTAAAGACGGAGTCCTGATAATCACGCGTGGCCAGTCTGTTGACTTAAGGAAAGTCAGGAAGAGACTTTCTTTTTTTTCTTTTTTTTTGTGGTACTGGGGGTGGAACCCAGAGGCTTTCTACCTCCAGGCTATACTCCCAGACCTATTTTATATTTTATTTTATTTTAATTAATTAATTTATTTTTATGCTTTTATTATAAAAATAAAATTAATTTATTTTTATTTGTATGTCTGCAAACTAAAGGCAAGCAGAAGTTTGTGTGTGGAATTTACGTTCAGGCATCTCTTCCCTAACAGGGATGTAGAGAAGTTTATAATAAAAAAAAAAATGTAGCCATGTCTGCTTGTGGTTCCAGAGGTTAAACCTGCCCCTGCATTATAGGTAGTAAATAATGATCCTTCTCCTTTAAAAGAACTTAATAAATTAAGCCATAGGATTAATACTGCTGTGATTTAGTTAATCGCCTTCTCTCTGCTTGAAATACATTTGTCCCCAGTTGACGGTTTTGAACGGTGGGCGATGCGTTCGGATGATGATACACACAGCTGGTAATCCTCCCAACTCTTTTGTACAAATTATAATTCATCGGGGGATGGGATAGTGAGGATTAAACCCGAGGGCATTCTACCTCCAAGCCACCCCCCCCCAGCCCTTCTTATTTTTATTAAATTTTGAAATAGAGTCTTGATAAGTTGCTGAGGCTGGCCCCAAACCTGCAATCCTCCTATTTTAGCCTCCCAACTCCTGGGACTACAGGTGTGCTCAGGTACACCTGTTGTCATTTTTTTTTTTTTTTTTTTGGTGGTACTGGGGTTCCTGGAAGCCCTTCTACCTCCGGGCTACACTCCCAGACCTATTTTTTATATTTTTGAAACAGGGTCTCTTACGCCAGCGCGGCTGGCTTCGAACCTGCGCGATCCTCCTGTGTCCGCCTCCCAAGCGCGGGGATGACAAGCGTGCGCCACCACGCCCGGCAGCTGTTAGCATTTTTATAGCTCATCAAGACACCTGATGCTTCATTTCTTGAGAATGATTCCACATTGGAATTTCATATGTCTCTCCCCAGGTCCTCATATGAGCCCCACTGATGCTGGGTTACTGATTAAAGCACTTAAGAGTAAACTTAAATTTTAAAAATTTTCATTAAGGAGGCAGGCATGGTGGTATAGGGAATACCGAGTACTTGGGAGTCTGAGACAGGAGGATCCCAGATTCAAGGCCAACCTCAGCAACTTAGTGAGACTCTTAAAAAAAAATGAAACAGGCAACTCAGACTTAGAATACCCCTGGGTTCAATCCCTAGTACTACCAAAAAAATTTTTTTTCAATAAGGTTTTAGATCTAGGCATCACTACTCAGAATATTCGGGTGCTAGATAGATCTGTGCGTTTTGCAAAACTATGAAAGTATAGCTGATGAAAAGAAGAGTGAATCCTAAAAAACAAGTCAAAGTCAACCTCTTTATTTCGACTTAAGCTCAGAACTCAAGTTTCCAAGTTAATATTTGGTTCTTGTAAAGCACAAAGCTGACCATTAGAATCTGATTCTTGCCTTATATCCCAGACTCGGGGTGTTTCTGAGAATCCCGCCTGACCTACTTGCTCCTCTACATTCTGATGTCAAGCGTCAGGCTACGAGTCCGGAAAATCCAGCAATGGCATCCTCACATGGGTAATGAGAGATTTGCATTTCATTTTTTGGGGGGGCGGGTAGTGGGGATGGACCCCAGGGGCACTCTACCTCCGAGCTACACCCCCAGCCCTATTTTTCATTCTTTATTTTGAAACCGGGTCTCACTGAGTTGCAGAGGGCCTCACTAAGTAGCTGAGGCTGGCCACGAACCGCGATCCTCCTGTCTCAGCCTCCCGGATGCTGGGATGACAAGCGTGCGCCACCACGTCCGGCCATCTATGTTTTGCTATATATGCTATTCTGTGGTTTTATATTGTATAGACTCTATTCGAAGGGGACATCAATGCGAACAGATCATTAGCGGGGTCAACTTAGGCTTCACTGGAATCGTTACCCATGTTTGACCTCAAAGGCTGGCTCCTGTTTTCCTCTTGGGCTTGTGGGACCAATAACAAGATGATTGATCAGCCAAGGGGACTTTTATTCTTGGCCAAGAATGGCAGAAATAGGAGACAAACTTGCAGATCACCTCTGCTCCCTTTGGGGGTTGGGAGACCATAGATACGGGGTAAAAGGAAAAGGGGAGGAATACGCTTGTGTTTTCTAAGAGCTGGTGAAGGCTTATCAGGCATTCAGGCTCCACCTCTTTTTATTCTTCTTAATTTTCTTTTTGGTCATCCTCAAGGGGGTTGCCAACTACCCTGCGTTCAGGGAATCGTTTCTAATACTGATGGATTGATAATGAAATCAGAGGTCCCTACTCCTTCCGGAACCCATCTTAGATCCACCAGGCTCAGCCAGCCCACGGGAAGAGGGACTTTGAAAGCATCCTGTTATCCAGGCAGGGTGGCTGGAGTACACCTGTACCCTCGGTTCCTGGGAGGCTGAGACAGGGGGATTACGGGTTAGAGGCCAGCCTCAACAACTTAGCAAGAGAGTCCTTCGGCAACTTGGGGTGTTTCAAAATACAAAATTAAATAGGGCTGAGGGTGTGGCTTGGAAGTGGCTCACAGGCCCTATGATTTAACAGCTGTTGGTAAAAGTTGGGTGAAAGAAAAACCTCCCTAGATCCAGTTAGTGTAGCCCAGGCTGCCCGCAGCATCGACCGGCTTGCTATTGGTGCATTTTTAGTATGTGTTTTTCATTGATGCCAAGGCCTGGTCCCTGGAAAATTTTTAAAAATTGAGACTGAAATCCTTAGAGTCAACAGAAAAACTGCGAGTTCTTCGAATTTCCCCCAACTTTGTGCCAGGCGATGTGGGTTTTCCCTGTTTTTTTTTTTTTTTTTGTATTATTCTCACAAAATTAATATGCCTCTGTGTGGCGAGATGTGTGCGTGCAATTAAAACGCATGCGTTCTGGACTTGTTTGGGTGTTCCCTCGGTTTGTTTTAAGGCTTTATTCCTTGTTAGTGATTTTTCTTTTCTTTTTCTTATGGTACTAGGAAATAAAAGCAGGAACATTCTACCTCTGAAACATACCCCCAGTCTTCTTTGATTGTCTGTATTTGGAAGCGGGGTCGCAGTAAGTTTCAGAGGGCCTCGCTAAGTTGCGGGGGCTGGCTGCGAACCCGCGATCCTCCTGTCTCAGCCTCCCCGGCGCTGGGATTACAGGCGTGTGCGTCACTACGTCGGGCTCTGTTAACGATTTTTCTTTTGAAATCTTTTTCACTCTCTCTCCCCTACCAATGACTATGTCCGAAATGATGCTTCTTGGTCTTGCAGTTCAGCCGTGACAGGTAAAGGCGGATGCGAATCCTAGCCAGGCTCACAAATCCAGCCCTAATGCAGAAAGTAACGACGATATAAAGATGTAGGCTGGAAGTCTAAAAGAGAAGGGACTCAGCTGATTTTCTTGGTCGTGAACCGCAGTTCTAGTCCCTCCAGAGTCCTCGGCTCGGGATCTCGGGGTCTGCAGCGTCCTTGGCTAACGCGACAGAAGAGAATCTCACCACGCGCCAGAGACATGGATAGAGGTTCTCAAGAGAGAATGCGGGCGCCTCAAGAGGAGGAAGGCCTTTTGGGGAGTTCAGGGCTCTCTTTTTTCTTTTTTCTTTTAATTTTTTTTATTGGTGCATTATATTCTAACATCATATTGGGGTAAAAAAACTTGCGTGTACAAACATGTCCTCATCTCTGATTTAACCCCTACCCAGTTCCCACCCCATTCCCTCCCCGTCCCTTCCTCCCTTGCTTGGCTTAGTGGTTGACTTCGATATGTTTAAGTACATTGTGTGTCTTAGAGATTTTCCTCTTCCCCCCTCCTTTCTCCTCCTTTAGGTTGTCTTGTTTGCTCCTCTATAGGATTTCCTCTTTCACGAGTTCCTCCTATGACCCATTTCTCCCTAACTCTCACATATTAGGGAAAGCATCTGATTTCTTATTTTTTGTGACTGACTAATCTCACTTAACATAATGTCCTCCAGTTCCATCCATTTCCCTGAAAATGATGTAATTGAGTTTTGTTTTGTTTTTGATGGCCGCAGGGCTCTCTTCTTATAGAGGACTTTGATGGGGTCGGGCTAGAGGAGATGTGTGAGGATGCCCTCAGTTTCTGGGGAGGTTCTGGGTGGATGATCTCAGTCCAGTCATCCCGAGGCGCTTCCTGGTGGTCTGGTCCACCTTAGGGTCCTCAGGCCGATTTGGATACTTACATTAGCTGATAGGTTTCTCGAAATATCCTCTCTGTCTTGGTATCCACGCACGGGACAATTCGAGTTTCTTTTAGTTAACTCTAGGATCTCCAGGTTTCCTAGGAGTTTGGGAGAGTCAGGCCTGAGGAAGAGAACTGGTTTGTGGAGCAGAGGATCTGATATCGTAGTTCTCTTTTCCTTTTCCTTCCTACCTGTCTCCTTTCTACCTACTTATTTCTTCTATCCTGCATCCATGCTAGGTCTTCCTCATTGTGGGGAGTGACAGACCCATCGGGCCTCAGACGCACCAGAGAGTAAATGAATCTGTTCTACTTTGCGTACACGGATACTAAAAATGCTCCCAGTGCACCGGGCCCCATGGGCTGATATGCGCACGGCAGGACGTTCTCCTGAGGGCTTGTGGCGACCAGGGAAGCCCAAGCCACCAGGCAGGATGTTTCTATCTGGCGCAAAGGAAGAGAACATCCTTCGAATATCAACACAGCCAAGTGCTGGCGTACGGATTAATATTCCGGGATGACAAGGTGACCCTGCTGTCCCCTCCCTCCCACCCGATGCATTTGCCAGCAAACACTCTCTGTCCAGGTGCGTCCCGCCTGGAAGTGAGTCCCGAGACTGTGGGTGCTCACATCTGGAAGGAGAGCGGGCTCCCAGGGATGCCAGCAGTGACTGTTTCCTGGGCTGCACCCAGAACACAGCACGCACCTTTATTTATTTATTTATTATTATTATTATTATTATTATTATTATTTTATTTTTATTTTTTTGGTGGTACTGGGGGTGGAACCCAGAGGCTTTCTACCTCCGGGCTATACTCCCAGACCCATTTTTATACTTTGTTTGGGAACAGGGTCTCACTAAGTTGCCGAGGGTCTCACTAAGTTGCCGAGAGCCTCACTAAGTAGCTGAGGCTGGCTTCGAACCCGCGCGATCCTCCTGTCTCAGCCTCCCAAGCGCGGGGATGACAAGCGTGCGCCACCACGCCCGGCAGCACGCACCTTTAGGCGCATACACAGGTCACATCCGTAAGTGTCTCTGATCTCCTTAATGGGACAGGGCCTCCAGGACACAGCTCAGATATCAGACAAGCCAGATGCGTTTGGCAAGAGACCTTGTGCTCATTTCCTACAAGGCTGTTGGTCATTTTTTTTTTTCCTAACACAGTTCTGGATTGAACACAGGGATTTGCCTATGCCAGGCAGAGCCATCTACCACTGACCCATCTCCCACTGTGTCTTCAGACAAGGTCTCACTAAATTGCTGAGGCTGTCCTCAAACCTGCAATCTTCCTGCCCCAGCCTCCCGAGTCGCTGGGATCGCAGGCGTGGGCCATCGTGCCTGGTTTGGGCTTTCTCACTATAAACAAATAGCACCAGTGTCTGCCAGGTGAACAGCCTGTGCTGGGAAAGATGTTAGATACCCAGAGTTACGAATGCGGATACCCTAGAGGGAGAAAGATGAGCAGGGAGAAGCAGGAGGCCTTGTGGGGGTGGGGGTGACTGTAGACACCAAGGACCACAGGCCTCTGCCTGCCCCGGCTAACTACCACCTGTAGAAAATTATGGGCCTGGTTTGATCTTCTCGAAGCTGGAAATCTTGATGTTTATATAATCCCCTTCTTTTTAAGAATCGTCAGTGCATAGAGACTGCTTTAGGATGTCCAGAGAGTCAAAGATGTCACGAGCGTCAGCCAGAGGGCTCTTCTGTGAGGAGACCTTGCTGCTTTGAGTGTACCCTCAGACCAGAGGCCTCACCATCACCTAGACCTGTTTGGAAATAAGAAATCCCAGGCCCCACTCAGCCCTACTAAATCAGATTTTTTTTTGTATTTGGGATTGAACCCAGGAGCATTCATCCTCCGAGCTATACCCTCAGCCCTTTTTTTATTATTTTACTTTGAAGCAGGGTCTCACTAAGCTGCTGAGGGCCTCAGGAGGTTGCTGAGGCTGGCCAGGAACCTGTATTTCTCCTGTCTCAGCCTCCCATGTCGTGGGGTGTGCACTACCACACCCAGCCAGAGTCTACATTTGAACAAGATTCCCGGTAATTCCTCTGAGAATTAATAGGCTGGGGATTTTACTCAGGTAATCACCCCCTTAATGCAAGAAGTCACTTTTTGTTCATTAGTAGGAATGTTTCTGAAGGAATTCCATTAAAGTATTAACTGGGATGTAATTTCTCTGGAAAGATCTCTTTCCCCAAACCAGGTCAGGTGTTCCTTGTTTAAGAGCCTTAACTGCCGTATCATAATTCAGATTTTCCTGTCTTGTTAGAAATACAATGCTTTTACATTTCCAGCGCTGCCACAGTACCTGGCACGTAGGAATCGTGTTAGTCTGTTTCTGTCTCTGTGAACAAAAGACCAGGGAAAAGGCAGGCGTGGGGGGTGCACTCCTGGTAATCCCAGTACTTGGGAGGCTGAGGCAGGAGGGTTGACGCGTGGAGGCTAGCCTCAGCAACTTAACAAGGCCTTTAGCAACTTAGCGAGACGAGCTCCTGTTTCCAAGTAAACTAAATAAAAAACGCAAAAAAGAAAAAGAAAGAAAGCTGGGCCTGGTGGTGCACACGTGTAATCCCAGCATTCAGAAGATTGAGACAGGAGGTCATGGTTTGAGGACAGCTTCAGCTACTTAGTGAGGCCCTTTGCAGCTCAGTGAGACCCTTTTTCAAAATAAAGAATAAAAAATAGGGCTGAGGGTGTAGCTCCGAGGTAGAATGCCCCTGGGGTTTCATCCCCAGTACCTAAAAATAAATAAATAAAAAAGGCTGGGGGTGTAGCTCAGAAGCTCAGAAGCAGAATGCCTCTGGGTTCCATCTCCGGTACAGAGAGAGAGAGAGAGAGAGAGAGAGAGAGAGAGAGAGAGAGAAGAGAAGAGAAGAGAAGAGAAGAGAAGGGAAGGAAGGGGATCACAGTTTGAGGACAGCCTCAGCTACTTAGTGAGGCCCTTTGCAATTCCGTGAGACCCTGTTTCAAACTAAAGAATAAAAAATAGGGCTGAGGGTGTAGCTCAAAGGTCAAATGTCCCTGGGTTCCATCCCCAGACTTCCAAAAAAAAAAAAAGAAAAGAAATAAAAAAGAACAAAAGAAAGAAAGAAAGAAGGATTAAAGGAGGAAAGATTTATTTCTGTTTCAAAGGTTCAGTCCATAGTTGATGGGCTCCAAGGCAGAAACATGGCAGCAGGGTGTGGCAGAGGAGAGTTGCTCAGCTCATGACAATCAAGAAGCAGAGGAGAGAGAGAGAGAGAGAGAGAGAGAGAGAGAGAGAGAGAGAGAGGAAGAAGAAGAAGAAGAAGGAGGAGGAGGAGGAGGAGGAGGAGGAGGAGGAGGAGGAGGGGAGAGGGGGCATGATACCCCCTTCAAGAGCCCACGCCCATCGCCATTTTCCTGTGGTTAGGCCCCTCTTCCTCCACTTTGTACCACTTCCCAATAATGCCATCAAATCCCGACGCCATCAATGGCTTAATCCACCGAGGACCCCGAGCCATCACTCCCAAGGGCGCCGCCCCGAGCTCCACTGCCCCGGGGTCCAGCCCTCCCCACGGGCGCCTTCGTGGAATCCAAACCCCGCCAGGTGCTCGGTGCACGAACAAAGTCAGAGAATTCTCGAGAGCTCGGCTGGGGGACGCTGCGTGGGGCTCCTCGGCCTGGTCAGCGACGGGGCCGCCATTGGGGTTTCTTGCCCAAGCCCTCGGGTCCATCTTTCTGCGCTCCTGCAAGTCGCCCTCGGCCTTAGATGGCTAAGACCTGCCCGTCACGTGACGCGTAACTGATGCCCAGCGCAGGTGGACGGAAGAGATGGGCCAGGAGGAGCAGAGACCCAGGGGTGACCCCTGCGACGACGGTGACGCTCGTTGTTGTCGTCCAGAAATCACCGAGGCAAAGTGGAGACTTGAGACTCAAGTATGGACTTGAAGAGATAGGCCTTCTATCTCCAGCAACAGCAGCAAGCGAGGTTCTTTTTGTTTATACTGGGTGGGGAGGGAGCTCAGGGGCGGACTCCTTCCCAGCTACACTCCCCAGCCCTTTTTATTCTTTATTTTGAAACAGTTCTTGCTGAATCGTTGAGGCTGGCTGCAAATATGCCCTCCTCTGGTCTCGGCTTCCCAAGTACTGGGGTGACCAGGGTGTACCCATCACGCCTGGTTTGCAAAATTGCCTTCTTTTCTTCCTTCCTTCCTTCCTTCCTTCCTTCCTTCCTTCCATTCTCTCTCTCTCTCTCTCTCTCTCTCTCTCTCTCTCTCTCTCTCTCTCTTTCTTTTTTTTGCAGTACTAGGGATGGAACCCAGGGGCATTCTACCTCCGAGCGACACCCCCAGTCGTATTTTTTATTCTTTTTTTTTGGTGGTCCTGGTGGTGGAACCCTGAGGCTTTCTACCTCCGGGCTATACTCCCAGACCTTTTTTTTTTTTTATATTTTATTCGGAAACAGGGTCTCACTAAGTCGCTGAGAGCCTCTCTAAGTAGCTGAGGCTGGCTTCGAACCCGTGCGATCCTCCTGTCTCAGCCTCCCAAGCGCGGGGATTACAAGCGTGCGCCACCACGCCCGGCTTATTTTTTTTATTCTTTATTTTGAAGCAGAGCCTCTCTAAGGCGTGGACAGAGCACCTCACTAAGTAGCTGAGGCTGTCCTCAAACCTGCAATCCTCCTGCCTCAGCCTCCCAAGTACTGGGATTACAAACGTACACCACCACGCCCGACTTGCACACTTGCTTTCTGGGCTTCTGCTCCCGTCTTACTTGCTCAGACCAGAGTCACAGAGAGAGAAATAATCCAGAGTATAGAATCAGGTAGGGCAGCTGTGCAGACCTCTTTTCTGCAGTCTCCTTCCAACACGATCAAGCATGCGCTATTATTATTATTATCGCCATTTTTATTGTATTATTGCCACCGTCTCCCCAAACACAAAGCTCCCGAAATGAACGGCTCTCGAGTATGTCTTTAGTTAGTCATTAGTATTCTCTGTTCCCAAATATTGTGGGAGACTCAAAAATGAATACTTGCAACCAGAGAGTCCTTAAGAGGAGCTTATTCGGCAGGGCTGAAATTATTATTTTTGTTACAAACTGTAGCCGGCCCTCCCGGTCTCCCTGGGAGCGTTTTGCAGGTTATAAAATACAGCGATTACTATGGTAATCATATTGCGAGTATAAAATGGCTTTGACCTACTTGTTAAAATACAGTGCGTATTAAAAGAAAGACTGTGATCTATGAACTAAATGAACTCAGAATAAGAACAGAATAGCCAGTCCAAAGTGCTAGGGAGATTGTCAAAAGAAAGGAGGGCCATTCGTTGGAAGAGAGGCTGTGGAGGGTGTGGATTTCCTCTTCCTTTTTCCCCGCAGAGCCATGATCTCTGGGAACTGAAGGCATCCTCAGAGCGTTTCTATCCTTAGCCTGACTTGCCCACAGAATTTTTTTTAATAACAAGAGTTACTAGCCGGGCGTGGTGGTGCACGCTTGTAATCCCAGTACTTGGGAGGCTGAGACAGGAGGATCGCAGGTTCACGGCCAGCCTCAGCTATGTGAGGCCCTCAGCAACTTAGTGAGACCCTGTTTTTTGTTTATTTTTGGTTTTTTTGCGGGTCTGGGGATGAAACCCAGAGGCATTTGACCTCTGAGCTACACCCTCTGCCCTATTTTTTATTCTTTATTTCGAAACAGGGTCTCACTAAGTTGCAGAGGGCCTCACTAAGTAGCTGAGGCTGTCCGCGAACTGCGATCCTCCAGTCTCAGCCTCCCGGATGCTGGGATGACAAGTGTGCACCACCACTCCTGGCTGAGACCCTGTTTTAAAATAAAGAACAATAAAAAAAAAAATAGGCCTGGATGTGTAGCTCAGAGATAGAATGCCCCTGGGTTCCATCCCCAGTATTGCAAAAATATAATAATAATAATTAATAATAATAATAATTATTAATAATAATAATAATAAACGAGAGTAACTAGCTGTGTACAGTGGTGCAGGCTTGTCATCCTGGTACTTGGGAGGGTGAGACAGGAGGCTCACGTTTGAAGCCAGCCTGGGCAACTTAGCCAGAAAGACTGGGTGCGTAGTTGAGTGGTAGAGCGCCCTTGGGGTCAGTTCCCTGGTACCACCAAATTAAGTGAGGTTGACCAGTCACAGAAAGTGAGGAGTCTTACATTTTCTCTCATATGTGGAAGTTAGGAAGTAATTGGGCTATTAGGGGTTTTATTAATGGAGAAGAAAGCCCAGTGGAGGGATAGAGGGGGTGTGGGGGAGGGGATTAATGAAGGAGACACTTCTATTGCCATTTGCCCATATGTGAAATTACTAATATAATGTGTGGGGAAGAGAAAGAGCCGGGGCAGGCGAAGCTCACTGTCGCAATGAACTACATTATGATATATGAGACTATAATGCACCAGTTAAAAAAAATATATATATATATAATACCATAAAATGTAAAAAACCACAGATATGGTATATATATATATATATATATATATATACACATATATATATGTGGTATATATATATATATGGTATATATATAATAAATATATATAATACCATAAAATGTAAAAAACCACAGATATGGTATATATATATAATAAATATATATATAATACCATAAAATGTAAAAAACCACAGATATGATATATATATAATAAATATATATAATAACATAAAATGTAAAAAACCACAGATATGGTATATATATGTATATATTTTATATTTTATGGTTGGATTGATCATTTGAGTGGACCTAACTCTCCTTCCAGCTGCCGGGAGCAGCGCTCCTCCCCACACCCGGCCGCCATGATGTTTCTGCTTGGAGCCCATCGGCGATGAACTAAACTCTGAAACCGAGAGCCGAATAAGCTTTTCCACCTCTAAGTCGGTCAGGGAGACGGACAAGCTGACTAAAACAGGAGCGTGCTGGCCAGTGCCGAGACCTGGGGTCTGCGGAGATGCAGGCAGACACGCCCAGACCCGCCACGCTCCTCTTGTACCCTCCCAGCCTCCCCTGATCCCTCCTTCTGCTTTATTTTGCCCTTGGTAGTTATTTGTTTACGGTCCTCTGTACCGCTGTAGAAGCTAAGGCTGATTCAGGCAAGGTGTGTGTGTGTGTGTGTGTGTGTGTGTGTGTGTGTGTGTGTGTGTGTTGTTCACAGCGGGATTTAGCACCGAGATTTAGCACCTAGCACCAGGCGAATCCACCCACAAAGATCATCAAGGCCCCTGGGAGAAAGGACACTGGCTGGATGGTTGAGGTGCCGAGGAGAGATGGGGCCTCAGACAGAAACTTGGAGAGCTCTGTTAGGAGGAAGAACAGAGAAAGAGGAGCCTTCAGAGACCTCAGAAAAGATGCTTCCCTCTTGGCTCCTGCAAAGACCTGCAGAAGAAGCCAAAGGCACTTGGAACTTTCTAGAACTCCGACGGAGCGGCCCTCGGAGACCCCGAAAGAGCGGACAGATCTAAATAGGAGTCCTTTGATTTCTTTATTTTTTTCCTTCCTTCCTTCTACCTTTTCTGCATTAAAAAAAAAATTCAGCCAAATGCCCGTGTTGCTTCTGGCACAGATAAAGGTGACTGTCGCTCATGGGATTCAGCAGGACGCAGGGAGATGGTACTTTTCGGGACGTTTGGCTCAGTCCTGCAGGGCTTCCGTCCCAGGACAGGTGTGTCGGGAAGATGCTGAGGCCGGTTCCCGCTCTCTGGAGAGTTCTGTGCTCTTCCAGGGAGAGCTGTCAGGGGCGCTGCACCTGGGTAACGTCATGGCCGACAGCTTTCCTAATTCCCACCCTCCTCCTGACAGCCACTTCTGTGAGCGATGGCTTCCCAGAGCACGCTGCGTCTGGCAGGCTGTGGTCACTAAGGTGGCCCCTGCCTTTTTGAGGGTCCGTGCTGCTTGGCTTGGGGATTTACGCCATTCGCTGTGGCCTTGTTGGCTGGACTCACGGAGGGGTTCGATTCAGGCCGGAGTAAGGTTGAGTTTGTTTTTCTTAACAGCCTGGTCATTTTTCCGCTACTCCCAGGCAAGCTGTGGCCCCATCGCTTATAATAAGTTCAGGCTTTCAATTTTTCCCATCGCTATTTTCTTCAGCATAAATAAATTTGAGACGTAACCTCATGCAGCATAATTATCAGAGTGGTATTAACTGACCTGCTGGTAATTACGGAAATGAAAAGAAACTACGTACAGGCTGGCTAGTAAATTACTGTCCTAAAAATGCTAATTCTCGACTCTATCCTGGAAAGAAAACTAAAGGCAAAAGCTTCAGTGTAAAGAGAGAGAGAAAGAGAGAGAGAGAGAGAGAGAGAGAGAGAGAGAGAGAGAGCGCATGTGTGTGCTTTACTAGGGATTGAACCCAGGCCCTCTACCACTGAGCAACACCTCCAGCCCATTTCCTTTGTATTTTTATATTTGTTTGTTTGTTTGTTTATTTATTTGTTTATTTATTTAATTTTTTGTGTGTGGTGCTGGGGATGGAACCCAGGAGCTTTCTACCCCCAGGCTACCCCGCCAGACCTATTTTATATTTTATTTGGAAACAGGGTCTCACTAGGTTGCCGAGAGCCTCACTAAGTAGCTGAGGCTGGCTTCGAACCCGTGAGATCCTCCTGTCTCAGCCTCCCAGGCGCGGGGATGACAAGCGTGCGCCACCCCGCCCGTCTTATTTTTTATTTTGAAACGGAGTTTCACTAAGTTGCTGAGGGTCTCACTAAGTTGTTGAGGCTGGCTTTGAACCTGCAATTCGCCTATCTCAGCTTCCCAAATACCGGGATTACAGGCACGTGCCCCCACGCTTGGCATAGATTTTTACAGGTGTCCGACTGTTTTTAATTTTCAAGTCCATGATAAAGAGTGATCGGGTGGGTAGGAATGCCTTTGGATTTGACTTGTTTGAAGCAAGGCGGAATATTCAGTGGGTAAGGCTAACAGAAGGCCTTTTCTCTTTGGAAACCTTTCAAATTGTGTCCCTGACTAGAAACTAAACTCTAAGCCCAGTAACATGAAGCCTCAAGTTTACATCCAGAGGGGAGGTATAGCAGGAGATGCTAAAACCCAAGGAACAGTGAGCCTTCTGACGGGGGCTCCTGGGGTAGAATCAACCAATCAACACTGATGATAGTATGTGTGTGTGTGTGTGTGTGTGTGTGTGTGTGTGTGTGTGTGTGTGTGTGTTGCTACAGATTGAACCTAGGGACATTCTGCCTTTGAGCTACACCCCCAGCCCTTTTTATTTTTTTATTTTATTTTGTTTTATTTATTTATTTATTTATTTATTTATTTATTTATTTTTGCGGTACTGGGGTTGGAACCCAGGGGCATTCTACCTCCGAGCTACATCCCCAGCCCTATTTTTTATTCTTTGTTTTGAAACAGGGCCTCACTGAGTCGCAGAGGGCCTCGCTAAGTAGCTGAGGCTGGCCGCGAACCGCGATCCTCCAGGTCTCAGCCTCCCGGATGCTGGGATGACAAGCGTGCGCCACCACGCCCGGCTCTATGGTATCTCTTAAACATGCTTTTACTGTAATCATCCACCATCACGAGGTTCAGGGTGACAGAACACACACGCACACGGCACTGGGCGTGCGTCCCTCCCCTTCCTGGTGTCCGTTGTGGGGTTGGTATTGGTAGTTTCGCATCTGTGCTTGGCACCATTTGAACTATTGCCTCCCCGCCCTCTTCCCTCCTTATCCCCTCCCCCAGTGGCCCCATGGAGTCTCTCTTGCTTCAGGAAGTCCCGGGTTTTGCAAGCTTAAAACATTCTCAAGCCAGGCGTGGTGGCGCACGCTTGTCATCCCCAGTATTTGGGAGGCTGAGACTGGAGGATCAGGGTTCGCGGACAGCCTCAGCTACTTAGTGAGGCCCTCGGCAACTCAGTGAGAACCTGTTTCAAAAGAAAGAATAACAAATAGGGCTGGGGGTGTAGCTCAGGGTTCCATCCCCAGTATTGCAATAAAAAACATACTAGTAATAATAGGAGGTAGATTCTGTATGATTGACCATGAACATGGTACTCAGTAAAGCATAAACATTTGGCATTTGGTAAGAGCTGATTTTGTAGAAACCCCAAGGGTGATCTACAAAGGATTAAATTTGGGAAGAAATAAATTAGCCTAACCAACTTACATCCCACACAGATGTTTACAGAAAGTTGTCTTTGAATTAGTTATACACACCTTCCACAGCGGACTTGACCAGGATGTAAATATGACTTCACAAATGCTGTTTCAAATCAGAACATGTCTTTGGCGTCTCAAGGTAAACTCAGTGGTCTCCCGAGGATCCTTCCCACATCTCCTGTTCCTTCCCTCCCTTCTCTTTATTCTCCTTCTCTATAGCTCGGTGGCTTTCTCTCTTTTCCCCCTAATATTTCATGGGCGTTTATGTAACCGAATTAATCAGACCTATTTCTCCAGGAGGTGCTTTTCTAGAAAGTTCCCTTTGCAGTTGGCACAGCAGAAGAGCTAGCATATTAATCAAATGTTACAGTTTCTTCTTTGTATCTGGACCGGGCTGGGGTCGGGCCCCTGCTTATCTGGGGCCCGTCTGTGCCATTCTGTCTTTGCAGAAATGAACCTGGAGCCTGGAGTTGGTGGGGCGTGGAGCCGCTTAACCGGGACAGAGCCTATCTCCTTAGTTAGGGTTACAGAATCCCCGGGATATAGAGTGTCCGCATGAAAATAAATAAGGGCCTTTCTTTCCCTGTTTTGGTCGATGATATCTATGCCGTTTAATAGAATAAAATGATAAACATTAAATGACATGTTAGTTGCGGGTTTTTTTTTGTGTGTGTGTGTGTTTCTGAACTCTATTCGCGTTATAGACATTTCTGCCTGCCGGGGCATTTGAAATCCCGGCATTGTAGGTATTTAATGTAGCCTCGGGTGTTCTGGAGGTGCGGACGCCACACACCTTAGCTCCTGAGAGATCAGAACCAGGTGCGTTCCTCGGGTATTCAGTTCGCTACAAAAGACAAAGGCCACTCAAGGATCTGAGTTTCTTAAAAGCTCATCGGAAAAACTCCCGGTTATAGATTTTTTTTTCTCTCTCTCTCTCAGCAACATTTCAGATATGGAGTTTCTCCTTGGTTGCCTCTGTTCACGTTGCTGAATTTAAAATGCTACAGGGGGAGGAAAAGATGTTTTCTCGGCCGTGGAAGGAGGCGGACGGGCCAACTGGGAGATGTCACCAGGGCCCTTACTACTCTACCGACGCCATGACAGACATCACTAATCAATCACAGCACGCCAACCCGCCAAGTCAGCATTCCAGGAAGCCACTACCAATCAATCAACGTTAGCCCGAGAGGTGAAATCAGCCTGCCTTCCCAAAGCAAGTGCTATTTATACTTAATCTCTAGAATACGGTTGGATGGTTTATAAAAGTTAGCAGGCTACTAGGTGGCAGAAAGAAGAAGGTTAGGGGCAGTTTAAAGTGCAGAAGATCAGGCATGTTGTGGCAGCACAACATATAATATAAATATATAGAAATATATTTATATATATTTATATATATTATATAATATATAATATCATATAATATATAATATATAATATATAATATATAATATATAATATATAATATTATATAATATATAATATATAAATATAATAATATAATATTTATATTATATAATATAATATTTATATTATATATAATATAAATATATAGAAATATATAATTCTAGTACTTGGGAGGCTGAGACGAGAGGATTGCAGTTTCAAAGCCAGCCTTAGCAACTTAGCAAGACATCATTGCAAAGTAAAAAAACAAAACAAAACAAAACAAAACAAAAACCAGAATGGAGCTGGAGATATAGCTTAGAGGTAGAATGTTACTGGGCTCAATCCCCAGTACCAAAAAAATTTAAAGAGTAAAATGAAAATAAAGTGAAGAAGATCTGAGATTACTACTTGTCCTGCTCCTTGAGGCGGGACGTACACAAGTGCCCATTAAATGGGGCACAAAGGAAGGAGGGAACGAAAGAACGTGTGTGGCCCACCCTCTCTCCTCTCTCTAAGACTTGATATTCATAGCTTCTTCCAAAGGGCAGGCAGGGCCTTTGCCATTATTGAGTTTCCTCTACTTTAATTCAGGCCACTGCTCCAGATGGGCCAGATCCCTGGCGTCCTTGTCCGCCCAGCACGGGCCCCAGCGGCTCGGCCTCCTGGCCAGGGCCTTCCGAGTTTCCCTCCGCCCCAGTTCCAGCGCTCCGCAGGCCCGTGGAGCCCGGGAGGCTCCGTGGACTCCCTCCCCTGCCGGCCTCGAAACGCTTCCAACTTGACATGTGGATTCTGTCTCTCTTCTCTCTTTTTTTCCCCCAGATACTGGGGCTTGAACCCAGCAGTGTTCTGTCTCTGAGCGACATCCCCAGCCCTTTTTATTTTCTTTCAAGACAAGGTCTCCCCGAATTTCTCAGGCTGGCCTCAAACCTGTGATCCCCCTGCCTCAGCTTTGGGAATAGAGAACAGCTGGGATTATAGGTGCACGCTACACCCCCAGCCCTATTTTTTATTCTTTATTTTGAAATAGGGCCTCGCTGAGTTGCAAGGGGGCCTCACGAAGTAGCTGAGGCCGTCTGCGAACTGCGATCCTCTGGTCTCAGCCTCCCAAATGCTGGGATGACAAGCGTGCGCCACCACGCCCGGCTAATAATGTACTTTTTATAAGATAGATACCTTGCTGGGCGTGGTGACGCACGCTTGTCATCCCCGTTCTTGGGAGGCGGAGACAGGAGGATCGCGCAGGTTCGAAGCCAGCCGCGCGCGCTGGTTTAGGAGACCCTGTTTCCAAATAAAAATGTAAAAATAGGTCTGGGAGTGTAGCCCGGAGGTAGAAGGGCTTCCAGGAACCCCAGTACCACCAAAAAAAAAAAAAAAAAAAAAAAAGAAAACTGTTAAAAGAAGACAGAATGGATGTTCTTGCCTACGTAGACCCTAAGTATTATTTTTATAAAACTATAATACTCAGAATATCAGTAGTTTTAGAATAAACATTCTACTAAATGCCTTTGTGTGTATTTGTGTGTGCGGGACTGGGGATGGAACCCAGGGGCATTCTATCTCCAAGCCACACTCCCAGCCCTATTTTTTTTATTCCTTATTTGTAAACAGGGTCTCACAGAGTTGCAGAGGGCCTCACTAAGTAGCTGAGGCTGTCCGTGAACCTGCGATCCTCCCGTCTCAGCCTCCCAGGTACTGGGATGACAAGCGTGCGCCACCACGCCCGGCTGCCCCCTGCATTATTAAATGGTTCCATCTGTCCCTGCTTCGTTTTTCTTTCTTCTTATTAACTGTGCTTTTATGAATAATTAACACAAACAAACCTTCTTCTGCCTATTTATCCTGCTGGAGACGCGTTGAGCTGCTCAGGGGTGATGACTCATGAGTTTTCTAAAGGCCAGGAGATGCTCAGCGGCTCCGTCTTTCACTGTTACCTCTCCCCATGGCCTGTGGGCTCCCGCTCGCCAGTGGGGCCCGTTGAACCTGTCTTGTACCTTCCTGTCCTGTGTCGCAAGTCTCGCAACCTCTCTCCTCTTTTCACATCTTTAGCCTGTCGTGTCTTCCTTTGTTTTTATTCATTTATCTATTTTTGGTACTAGAGATGAAACCCAGGGGCACTCTACCTCCCAGCAACGCCCCCAGCCCTATTTTATTTTTCTTTATTTTTATTTTTTGAGGTATTGGGGATGCAACCCAGGGGCACTCTACCTCCCAGCTACGCCCCCAGCCCTATTTTTTTTTATTCTTTGTTGTGAAACAGGGTCTCACTGAGGCGTGGAGGGTCTTGCTAAGTGGCCGAGGCTGGCCGTGAACCGTGATCCTCCTGTCTCAGCCTCCTGAGGTACCGACATTACAGGCAAGTGCCCCATTTACATTATATTCTGCTTCTTCTTCCTTTTACCACCAGGGCGTTGCCCTAGCTTTCTGGGACCTCAGCTACGCAGCTGGACGGCACTTTGTTCTTGTCTAGCATGACCAAGGGGTTGAAGGCTTGAGATTTTCTTGTCCTTATTTGCCAGGTGGCCAGAACCAGGAACTTTTTACAAGTTCATGGTAAAATATTTAAACACTACATAAGGACATGTGTTAAAATACGAATCTCCTCTCCATCTGAAGTTGGCTTTGTCCTCAAACCACCTTGTCAGGAATAATAACTTCTCCCATTTTCTTAGGCATATTTCTAAAAATGTGTTAGACGTAGGCAGCATGTGTGTGTGTGTGTGTGTGTGTGTGTGTGTGTGCGCGCGCATACAGCGTGGAGATTTGTTTATGCCAACAAGAATGCCTTCCACTCTTTTTACACTGCAGTTAGTTAATGTATTGTGGAATTCATTGTGCACTGGTGCACCTAGCCTTAGCACTCATCTTTTTTCACGACTGTGTAGTAGTCCATTACGTAGATGTATCATAATTTATTTCACCAAGCTGCCTATTACTGGATGAATTTGTAGTCAGTTATTTTCATATGACAGCCACCACACCTATACGAGTCTTTCCTTCCCTTGTAGCTTATGTAATGCAATGCTCATTGTCTATTTCCCACTCTACCTCACCCACTTCGCTGTGAGTTCCTGTGGGCAACCACTTTATCTTTCATTGGTGGCTGCAATACCTGGCAGGCCTGGCACTGAGTGGGTGCTATTTCATCTTTGTTTCAGGAGTAGCTGCTCATCAGGAAATTAAAACAGCAGTCGACTTCCTTTCCTTTCTCCCCCCCCCCCTTTTTTTGGTACTGGGGATTGAACCTAGAGGAATTCTACCTCTGAGCTACACCCCCAGCCCTATTTTACTGATTATTTTGAAGTCAGATCTCCCTAAGTTGCTGAGGGTCTTACTAAGCAGCTGAGGCTGGCCTGTAGCCTGCAATCCTCCTGTCTCAGCCTCCCAAATACTGAAATTGCAGGTGTGCGCCGCCATCCCTGTCTCAGCAAATATATTTCAATTCTAGGAATAAGGGCGGGCCTTGACTCTTCCGTATTCTGTAACTGTGGACTGAGCACCCTTTCTAGACTGGACACAAACTCATGCAGTCTTTACAACCACTCTGGGAGATGGGGGCTTTTACCATCAGGCTATACAGACAAGAAACGGAGGCAGGAGACCACGAGAGGCTGAGGTCAGATCTGAACACCGCTGGGCCTGACCTCACCCTGGCCTGCTGCCATGGGCTTCCTAATTAACACTCCCGGGGGCTTGGCCACCGCAGGGCATGTTTACCCGCCACTCACTCGGTCTGCCGATGGGTGGGCATTTGCTGGGAACTCAGAAGGCTCCAGGCTGGGAGTGATGATACCTTTCCGCGATGGACGAAAATATCCCACTCTGGAGGAATTTGGGATGGAACACGAGGACCCCGTTACTAAACAATAAAAATAAATAAATAAAGTGAAAGTGTGCTAAGCGGAGGCTTTGGGGGCAGGGGCCAGGGCCTAGGGTCCCCAGTGTGTGTGTGTGTGTGGGGGGTAGCACCGAGCACCCCCAACCCCAGGCAGGGCTGGATGGAGCCTGCATCCCGCTCCTCAAAGATGGCTGAGCCCCCTTCCTCCACAGCTCTTTCTAATTTTAAAGCCTGGCTCCGTTGATTGCAATCCCAATTTGGGAACAGGCGGACGATTGGCCCGCGGCTGGGAGTTTCCACCAATGAGCGGCCCGGGAGGTGGGGCGGCATCCCTTTAAGCGGCGGAGGCAGCCCGGGGAGGCTGGGGCCGCTGCTTCTCCTGGACCTTGGAGGTTCTCCGGGTTGGGGCCCGCGACCCCGGCATGCCAGGGCCCCCCGGGGCTCCGCGCTGGCGGCCGCCCCCCCGCGGGGCTGCGTAGCGGGGGACCCAGCCCGCCCCAAGAGCAGCTGCCCGCACCGCGCCCCGGGCTGGGCGGTGGAGGCCGGGCCGGGAGGCCGAGCCGCGGAGGCTGAGCTCGGTAAGTAGCCCGCGGCGGCCGATCGGAAGGGGGCCTGGGGTCCTTGGGGGCCCTCGAGCCCCCTGGGGAGCGGACCAGGCCCGGGGAAACTCGCCCTTGCAGGGGTGCGCCCGGGACCCGGGGTCGTGTGGCCTCTGGCCAGCCGTCCTACAGTCAGTTTATTAACCAACAGCGGCGCTCAGGGTCTCAGAGGAGGAGGAGGGGGCGGTCGGACTGCACGGAGACTTCTTCAGCGGGGGAGGGGAGACGCCTCCGAACGGGTTTTTTTTTTTTTTAATTATTATGACTCTTTCCTAAAAAAAAAAAAAATAATAATAATTTCCCTGAAAGATCTAAAACGCATGTACTGCGGCGCCTGACCTACTTCTTTTCCGTTAAACGATAAAAAAAAATTTTTTTCTTCCTGTCTCCGGGAGCAAAAAAAAAAAAGAAAAAATGATAGAAATGACGTTTTGCAAATCCAGCTTCCTGGAGACAGGAAGAAATCCTTTTTGCATACTTTAAAATCTGGAGTCTATCTTCCCTAAAAAAAAAAAAAAAAAAAAAAAAAAAAACAGGAGCGTTGCATCTTTAGCTAGGACCTGACAATCCTGCATTTATTTTCAGGGGTGCAGGCCAGCCCCGTTTGGAGGTGTTGGTTTCTTTGCCTCGACTTGGGGTGGGGGGAGAGGTCCGCCCCTCCCCGGGCCTCCTGGGTCTTTACATAACAAGGCCCGCTGCCTGCGGAAAGCGGGGAGGGGAGGGCCCGTCCTGCTCCTGGAGCCCCCCCGCCCCTGGGCTGAGGGGAAAGGCCCCCAGCCTCCTGCAGATCTAAGATGCTGTCACAGCTTTGCCCAGGGAAAACTCGGAGCTAAAAATCCTGGCGTGGGTGGGGAGGGCTCCGAGCCGTGCGGGCCTCTCCGCCCCCTCCCATCTGTCCAGCTTGTTTGTCTAAGGAGAAGTTGGGAAGGAGCTTCTGCAGAAGGTCGGACTCTTCTTTCCTTCCTTTTTTTCTTTCTTTCTTCCTTTTTTTTTCCTTTTCTTTTAAGCTAGAGCAGCTGGAAGACACGTCTTCCAAAAATCTCAGAGCGATGTCTGAAGCCCGGATTGCCAAATTGCACTTCCGCCCCTGTTAAAGGATTCTGGCCCTCATTTGCAGCTGTTTGGGTGGTGTGAGTCATCTGTATACTTTGGGTCCCTGGCTTTGTGCGGGCAGATGTTTGTATCTGTGCAACTAGTGGGGTAATCACCAGAGGTGGGTACGGCCCTGTCTCCTAACAGAGCTGACACCACCGGGGAGCATGGATCTGGGCTCTGTGTGTGTGTGTGTGTGTGTGTGTGTGTGTGTGTGTGTGTGTGTTTTCAGATCCATTGCCAGGTCTTCACAGCCACTGGGCAATTCAGATAAAGGTGTCTAGTGAGCTGAGCCAGGAAGAATGTATACTTGCAGCTAATCCTGCCCGTCCTACAAGAAACCGTCCTCCCAGGAGCCCAAAAACGTGAGGGAGAGAGAGGCCTGTCCGGATGATGGTGTGCTCTTAGTAGCCGGCCAGCTCCCCGGCGCTCTCGGGGTTTCTGAGAACCTGCCAGGAGAAAAACGGTCGGTTGCAAGAAATTTTCAAGAAATGCAGAAACCAGGGCAAGCCCTCCTTGAGCAGTTTATTTCTGTTTGAAGGGAAGGAACACTTTGTTAGAATAACACATCGTGGCTGGAGAGAGAGAGAGAGAGAGAGAGAGAGAGAGAGAGAGAGAGAGAGAGAGTCGGTTCTGTTCCGAAGACAGATCCGTTCTGAGAGTGTGAATCATCAGGTTTAACTTTTCTTTTCTTCTTTTTTTTTCCCCCTCTCTTTTGAGGCTGAGAGTTGGGGATGATTAAACGTCCTGTCTGCAGGAAATTACCAGGAGAGTTGAGTGTTTTTCTGAATCAGCCTCAAATGGTACACAGCTTTGGGTGCGATACAAGAAAGCCCTGTTCCTGGGCGGTCTTTCTTCAGAGATACCATCCACCTCTCTCCATTCTGCAAGTTCTAACACCCACATTTAATTTTTTATCTTTGGGGCTGTGCTCCTGTATGCGAAGCCGAGCTCCTCCTCCTCCTCCTCCTCCTCCTCCTCCTCCTCCTCCTCCTCCCCTTCCTGCTCTTTTTCAGATAGAACTTATTTTGAATCGAGCCCGTTTCTCAGCAGGAGAATCTTGGCGCTTTTCCCTAAGATTTCCTCTAAGCTGGATCCTTCTCTTCCAGGACACAGATGTGTGGGGGGAAGGAGAGTTTGAACCGGGGCTGGCCAATTTCGTGGTGACATTTATGGTATTTGTAAAGCCGTTTGCAGGGAAGACTGGGTGGCTTTGTGCCGGGTTTGCCCTGAAGCCCGTCCATGGTGAAAACTGCCAGAGTAGATGACGGCTGAGGGACCCGTGGGGCGTTGTGGAGTTGTGGGCGCAGCCATGAACAGTTGTTTTTATTTTATTTTATTTTATTTTTTTGCAGTACTGGGGATGGAACACAGGGGCGTTCTACTACTTTTTTATTCTGTGTTTTGAAACAGGGTCTCACTGAGTTAAAAGGGCCTCACTAAGTAGCTGAGGCTGGCCTCGAACCAGGATCGATCCTCCTGTCTCTGCCTCCCAAATGCTGGGATTACAAGCGTGCGCCACCGCACCCGGCTCTGTGTGCTGATTTTTTTTTTTAATCATATCTGCTTGCTGTGCTACAGGCGGAGGGAGACTTGGTTTTTGTTTTGTCTTTGTGGTGCTGGGGATTGAACCCAGAACCATTCTACCTCTGAGCTATACTCCCAGCCTTTCTAATTTATTTATTTATTTTTTATATTATTATATTTATTATATATATCATATTAATCATATATAATATATTTATTATTATATTTATTTTTGAAACATGGTTTCCCTAAGTAGCAGAGGCTGGCCTCAAACCTGCCATCCTCTTGTCTCAGCTTCCCAAATCCTGAGATTAGAGGTGTGCACACACCCAGCTAAAACACATTTATTTATTTATTTATTTATTTATTTATTTATTTATTTAGTGGTGCTGGGGATGGAACCAGGGGCATTCTACCTTTGAGCTACATCCTCAGCCTGATTTTTTATTCTTTAGTTTGAAACAGGGTCTCACTGAGTTGCACAGGGCCTCACTCAGTAGCTGAGGCTGTCCGCGAACCGCGATCCTCCTGTCTCAGCCTCCCAAATACTGGGATTATAAACTTGTGCCATGCCGGGCGTGGTGGCGCACGCTTGTCATCCCCGCGCTTGGGAGGCTGAGACAGGAGGATCGCACGGGTTCGAAGCCAGCCTCAGCTACTGAGTGAGGCTCTCAGCAACTTAGTGAGACCCTGTTTCCAAATAAAATATAAAAAATAGGTCTGGGAGCATAGCCTGGAGGTAGAAAGCCTCTGGGTTCCACCCCCCAGTACCACCAAAAATAAATAAATAAATAAATAAACTTGTGCCACAACACTGGGCCTTCTTCCTTTCTCTCTCTCTCTCTCTCTCTCTCTCTCTCTCTCTCTCTCTCTCTCTCTCTCTCTCGTCTCTCCTGCCTCTCTCCTCTCTCTCTCTCCTCTCTCTCTCTCCTCTCTCTCTCTCCCCTTCTTCTCTCTCTCTCTGTCCTTCTCTCTCCTCTCTCTCTCTTCTCTCTCTTCTGTCTCTTCTCTCTCTCTCTTCTCTCCCTCCCTCCCTCCCTCCCTCCCCCCTCTGTCTCTCTCTCTCTCTCTGTGTCTCTCTCTCTGTCTCTCTCTGTCTCTCTCTCTCTGTCTCTCTCTCCTCTCTCTCTCTCTCTCTCCTCTCCCTCCCTCCCTCCCTCCCTCCCTCCCCCCTCTGTCTCTCTGTCTCTCTCTCTCTCTCTCTGTGTCTCTCTGTGTCTCTCTCTCCCTCTCTCTCTCTCCCCTTCTTCTCTCTCTCTCTGTCTCTCTCTCTTCTGTCTCTTCTCTCTCTCCTCTCCCTCCCCCCTCTGTCTCTCTGTCTCTCTCCTCTCTCCTTCTCTCTCTCCCCTTCTCTCTCTGTCCTTCTCTCTCTCCTCTCTCTCTCTTCTCTCTTTTCTGTCTCTTCTCTCTCTCCCTCCCTCCCTCCCTCTCTCTCTCTGTCTCTCTCTCTCTGTGTCTCTCTCTGTCTCTCTCTCTCTGTGTCTCTCTGTCTCTCTCTCTGTCTCTCTCTCTCTGTGTCTCTCTGTCTCTCTCTGTCTCTCTCTCTCTGTCTCTGTCTCTCTGTCTCTCTCTCTCTCTCTCTCTCCCCTTCCCCCCCTCTGTCTCTCTGTCTCTCTCCTTCCCTATCTGTATCTATCTGCAAAGATTGCGATCTGGGTGACTTTCACAGGCATGGATGATGTAGGGTCAGCGGAGAGAGAAATGCAGGTACCGCGGGCCTCGGGACCTGGGAAATCTAGTGACTTTCAGTTGCCTCCCAAGACTTCTAGCCAGTCAGCCTGTGTACGGATCGCCATCCCCATGCCCATCTCCCTCTTCACAAAGCCGTCATCTCAGGAGGGTGCTAGACTCCGGGGGACCCGGACTGGGACGCCCTTATCACGTCTTTGGAAGAACAATTACTCAACTTCTTGGGAACGTTTGTGGAAGGTTCACCTGTGCTCAGCTTGGCTGCTACATTTTTAGCCCCTGGTTTTTGTTTATTTATTTATTTTATTTTGAAACGATTCAGGCTCTGTTCTGACTTCTGTTCTTTGTGTTGGATTGCAGATAAATTCTATTTTTTTTTTTTTTTTTGGTACTGGGAATGGAACCCAGGGGCATTCTACCTCTGTGCTACACCCCCCCAGCCCTGTTTTTTATTCTTTAGTTTTTGAAGCAGGGTCTCACTGAGTTGCAGTTTTGAGCATGAGGTCCTATCGAGCCAAGATGTTTCGTTTTGGCATGTTATAAATGATTTTAGTAATAAACAGAAGGGGAGAAATGGATGTACGGAAACTTTGCTCAACACAGATGACAGATGTAGATGTTTCTGTCTTCCTCTGACTTTTCTGTGCGTGGTGGCGCACGCTTGTCATCCCAGCATTCGGGGGAGGCTGAGACAGGAGGATTCCGGTTCACGGACAGCCTCAGCCACTTAGCGAGGCCCTTTGCAACTCAGTGAGACCCTGTTTCAAAATAAAGAATAAATAATAGGCTGGGGGTGTCGCTCAGAGGTAGAATGCCCCTGGGTTCCATTCCCAGTACCATAAATAAATACATAAAGTGTCTCCCAGCCTGGCACGATGGCACACACCTATACTCCCAGGACTTGGGAGGATCACAGGTTTGAGGACAGCCTCAGCAATTGTGCAAGATCTCTCAGCAATTCAGAGACCCTGTTTCAGAATTTAAAATAAAATAGGGTTGGAGGTATAGCTCAAAGGTAGAATGCCTCTGGGTTCAACCTCCAATACCAAAAAAAAAAACCACCCCAAAACCAAAACACAAAAACCAAATCCATCTCATCAGGCATGGTGGCACACACCTGTAATCCCAGTATTTGGGAGGCTGAGACAGGAGGATCACGGGTTCACGGCCAGTCTCAGCTACTTAGTGAGGCCTTGTTTCATAAAAAAGAATAGGGCTGGAGGTAGAATGAACCTGGGATCCGTCTTCAGTACTACAAAAAAAAAAAAAAAAAAAGAACAAGGTCTCGCTAAGTAGCTGAGGGCCTCACTAAGTTGCTGCGTTACTAAGCTAAGTGGCTAAAAGTCTCACTAAGTGGCTGAGGGTCCAACCGGGCACGAACCTATGATCCTCCTGTTTCAGCCTCCCAGGTCATCCCAACTGGGATAACAGGCGTGCGCCGCCACGCCCAGCTCAACGTTCTTTTCTGAATACTTTTTTCCTCTAATACTGGGGATTGGACCCTGCAGAACTCTTACCTCCGAGCTGCATCCTGAGCTCGTCTTTTTTTTGTTCTTGTTTCATTGATGCTGGGAATTGAACTCAGGGCAGTCTGCCTCTGAGCTACACCCCAGCCGTGTTCATTCATTCAGGTGGGGGTTGCTGAAGATTGAACCTGGGAGCATTCTACCTATAAGCTATTTTCTCAGTCCTATTTTATTTTTATTTGGAAACAGGGTCTCACTAAATTTCTTTTCTTTTTTGGTGGTACTGGGGATGGAACCCTTCTATCTCCCAGACCTATTTTATATTTTTATTTGGAAACAGGGTCTCTTAAAGCCAGCAAGGCTGGCTTGGAACCTGCACGATCCTCCAGTCTCTGCCCCCCAAGCGCGGGGATGACAAGCGTGCGCCACCACGCCCGGCTTCACTAAATTTCTGAAGCTATCTGCCAACCTGCGATCCTCCTTCCAAGTACTGGGATCACAGGTGTGCACCTCTACACCTGGATTTTTTTTTTTTTTTAACAGTGTCTTGCTAGGGTTCTGACAGTCTCACCAAGTTGTCAAGGCTGGCCTGCGACCTGCCATCCGCCTGTCTCAGTCTCCCAAGTCCTGCAGGTATATACCGCCACACATGGCGCCAGGTTTTTGCAGCACTGGGGCATTCTACCTCTGAGCTACACTCCCAACCCTATTTTTTTATTCTTTATTTTGAAACAGGGTCCCACTAAGTTGCAGAGAGCCTCACTAAGTAGATGAGGCTGGCTGCAAACCTGTGATCCTCCTGTCTCAGCCTCCCGAATGTTGGGATTACATGCCCAGCGGCTCTAGGTCTTTTTACATTTATTTTGAGACAAGGTCTCGTGATATTGGCCAGGTTGGTCTTGAACTTGTGATCCTGCTTCTTCAGCCTCCCATATTTCCAGGATTACAGGCATGCGCCATCATGCCTGGCTTTGAATGCTTTCTGTGACCAGTCACATGAATGCATGTGGGTCCTGTAAATACACAAGGCCAGCTGGGCCCATCTCTGTGCTCAGTGTCTTTATTACACGGGAGGTAACTTTGGCAAACTTAAGGAATGAAACATGACTTCACAGCTGGGCGCGCTGGGCACGCTTGTCATCCCTGCGCTTGGGAGGCGGAGACAGGAGGATCGCGCTGGTTCAAAGCCAGCTGCGATGGTTTAAGAGACCCTATTTCCAAATAAAAAGTATAAAATAGGTCTGGGAGTGTAGCCCGGAGGTAGAAGGGTTTCCAGGAACCCCAGTACCACCCAAAAAACAAAACAAAACAAAAACATAACTTCAGATTTAGTTCCAACTCTAAGATTTTCCTGTATAAAAGAAAAGCATGTTCACCCGGCTCCAAAATATTGATTTTTAATAGTGTTGACACTCTGCCTGTCCTTCTAAGACAAGGGCCGTGTCCTTTAAGTCTCCTTTTTAAATAACAGCACATGTCACCTAGCAGGGACTCCCTGAATAGATTCTGAATGACAGTTAACCTGGCCCAGTGTCTGGCAGGGTCACACACACAAAAATTGTTAGCTAATTAAAAATTTCAAAAACTTCTTTTTGGTTATTAATCTCCTTTTCTTTCTCTCTTCCTTTCCTGGAGGAGGGGGAAATGAGTATGCTTTTTGACCCCGCTACATCCCTGTACTTTACGATTCTGAGCCTCTGGGGTTTTTTAATTGCTGGACAAGGTCAGTGGAGGGTGCCCGGGCTGGAGGGTCACGGCCCTTAGAGAAAGGCGTGTTGCAGGTGAGTGTGCGTTCGTGTTCTGTCACCTCTTAAGAGCGGCCCCCTGGTTGATGGTATTCTTTGAGGACCCTGAGCTTCTGAACTTCCCACTTGGGGAGTCTGATTGGACACAGCCGGTCTCGGAATTAACTTGGTATCCAGGAGTTGTCTGTGACCCACTACAGCTCCCTGGCTGGCTTTGGAACTCGGAGGACGGTGAACATATATTTCTGTTTCAAGTTGCTGGTGAAAATCTTTCCTGGAGAAGGTCAAACCATGTGTAGGGCGCCCCATAGCTCTGTCTCCTTGGACCCCAGAACAACCCCCGTCTCTCCCTGCAGCCTCTTGCTGCCTACTGGCTTAGAAATTGGAGCAAAGTGTGGTATATTCTAGAAGTGGGGGAGATTGATCAACATGGGTATCAATAAATAGAGGAGAGTGATGTGGCTATTTCTGAAAACCCACAAGCCACGGTTTATTTATTTGCATTGTTTTGTGAGTTACTAGGACAGCGGAAAAGAATTTTCTTTGCCCGGCATGGTGGTGCACACTTGTAATCCCAGTAGTTGGGAGGCCGAGACAGGAGAATCGTGGTTTGTGGCCAGCCTCAGCTACTTAGTGAGACTCAGCAACTTAGCAAGACCCTCTTTCAAAATAAAGGATAAAAAATCAGGTTGGGGGTGGAGTTTGGAGGTAGAATGCCTCTGAGTAAAGTCTTGTTTGTCTGGAACACACTGGTTTAAAAAGATTAAGGTTAGCCAGGTATGGTGGCGCACACTGGTAATCCCAGTATTTGGGAGGCCGAGACGGGAGGATTGAAGAATAGAGACCATCCTCAGCAACTTAGTGAGGTCCTCATCAGCTCAGGGAGATGTTTCAAAATAAAAACTGAAGCCGGGCGCGGTGGCGCACGCTTGTAATCCCCGCGCTTGGGAGGCGGAGACAGGAGGATCGCGCAGGTTCGAAGCCAGCCGCGCTGGCTTAAGAGACCCTGTTTCCAAATAAAAAGATATAAAATAGCTCTGGGAGTGTAGCCCAGAGTTAGAAGGGCTTCCAGGAACCCCAGTACCACCAAAAAATAAAAAAATAAAAAAAAAATAAAAACTGAAAAAGGTTCAGAGGTCCTATGCCCTGGGGTTTAATCCCCAGTACAAAAAAAAAAAAAAAAAAAAAAAAAGGATTAAGGGGTTGTTCAGATCCCTGGGGCCCAGGGCAGGATCCCTGTTGTACATAAAGATTTGGGATTGGAAGGTTCTGTGATAGTCATCTGGTCTACCTCCTGATCACTACCATGCTATAGATTTTTAAGGGGATGTTGGCTGCTCAGCTCTGGTTAGAAGCAACCACAGGTCAAACGGTCATTGGCCTTCTAGTACATTTCTTCTTCCCCCAGTGTCTTACTTTAGATGCTTTGCAACATGGAAAACTCTTGCTCTTCCTCTGTTTTCTTTTTTTTTTTCCTTTTTTTTTGGTGCTGAGGATTGAATCCAGAGGCATTCTACCTTTGAGCTATACCCCCCCCCCAGTCTTTTTTTTACTTTTTACTTTTATTTTGAAACAGGTCTCACTATATCATCGAGGCTGCCTTCAAAGCTGCTAATAACTTCTTTCTCAGCCTCCCAGATCCTAGGATTACAGGTGTGTGCGTTACCACACCTGGCTCATGGAGAACTGATTATAAAAAAAAGCCTTAGTTTGTTGGCTCACGGAGGACTACTTTATAAGCAAGTCTTAGTTTGTTGACGCTGCTCTAGCAAAATATCATACGCTGAGTATCTTATGAACAGTAGACTCCTCATAGTTGTGGATGCCAGGAGCCCAAGATAGGGATGCCTGCAGAGTGGCTGGTGGGACTCACTTCCTCACAGACAAGGAGGAAGGGGAGAGCCAGCTCCCTGGGGCCCCTTCTTACGCGTACTGTTCTGATCAGATACAGAATGTCTCCTGAAGAGCTCAGAGTTGATATCATTAAGTCATGAGGATTATAACCTCATCAGTAGATAAGTCCGTTGTAATGGGTTTACTGGGTGGTCACCTAGCAAGTGGCGTGTGCCTGGAGAAGCAGGGGCCATGCTTGTGTCTTCGAATCCCCTTGCTTGCTTGCCTGCTCTCTCTGCTCCCGGCCTCCACGTTGTGAGAGCAGAGCCTCTCTCTCTTTGCTGCCTCCTGCCGCCAAGCCCAGCACTCCGCATCCCAGCCTCACACGGACTGAACCTGGAATCTCCAAAAATCTATGAGCAAACCGATCTTCCTTTCTCTAAGTTGCGCGGTCAGTTGTGTTAGATTCTAGCAGCAATACTGTGGACTGAGACAATTAACTAATCCAGAGCCCCCAGGACCTAATCGCCTTCAGAGGCCCTTCCTGTTCCTGCGGTCACCTCAGGCACTAGGATTTCAACATATGACTTTGGGGGCGGGGTAGGGCAGCCATTCTGCACTCAGCAGACAACGATGATGGTGGCAAATTCAGAGGAACTGCTCCCGTTTCCTGGCCCGCCCACCACCCCTCCCAAGCCAGGGACCTACACTTTTTCAGTGTTGAAATCCTCGGGCCCACACTTTCCTCTTGGCCCGCCGTCCCGTGGAACCAGAGCTGGGTGTGGTCACGGGGAAGGATTCACCTCCACTTCTCAGCATCTCAGTCGGTGCCACAGATTTCTGTCGCAGCTTTCTGCGTGTCCTCGCTACCAGCACCACGTCGGCCCATCTCTCCCCAGCTGCTTGAAGAGATGGGCATTTGTGTCCCTTTCTTTCTGCATCTGAGTTGCTCCTGTGCCCACATTTCGCCATCCCAAGTCTGGCACTTGGAACAGAACAGACTGTCTCCTTCGTGGGAAGACATTTAGCTAAAGGTCGGGGGCACGGGATGGAGGGGAGTTGGCACAGGCTGGCAGAAGAGTGTCCCATGAGCCAGAAACCTGGTACCGTTGTGCAAAAAGGTTGGAAGCTGCTGACTTAGCTCAGCCATAGAATTTCTCTTATGCTGAGGAGGCTGAAACTCGGGCCTCTCCTGCTCATGCGGTGGTGGGCCCGAGAGACTCCTCCCAGAGCCCGACATGGAGTTGGACCATGGAAGATGCCTGGTGTGATGGGAGAGTGTGGAATAATACACGTGCCTTTGCCTGGGGGGCCAGGAATCTGTACCAGGTTGGCAATTTATGCATGTCAAGTGTGGAATCAGCTGGGGCAGTGGATGGCAGAGATGAGTTCCATTCGCCCAATACTCCAGAGGCATTTAAGGGAAATTAGGCACGGTACCCAAAACCCCTCTGTCTTACCCATCGGTCTCCCAAGTGCATCTGTGACAGAGGGGGTGGGAGGTGACAGGATGCATTTGAAGTGTCTTTGTTATACTTTGTGTTTGTTTATTTTATTTTATTTTTATTGTCTGATGACCAAGAAGTAGGAAGGAAAGTCAAGATGTTTGGGAAGGGTGAGGTTGACTCTGGAAAAATTATCTCTTCAAGTCAACGAAGAATTAAGCCACACTTTCCTGTGGGTTTGTAATGTCACCCCCCACCCCCAAACAAAACAAAAGTCTTTGAGTAACTCTCGGGCAGCTCGATCACTCATTAGAGATATCATTATAACACTAGTCGATACTAGATGTCGATTGTTTTCTTTACAACTTAAAAAAGTATTAGGGACTTTTCTCCATGACGGACCAGCACACTTTTTTTTTTTTTTCTGGAAAGGGCCCAGATGGTTAATATTTTACATGTGGCACATCAAGAACGGTACATAGGTACTCGTAGGATGAGAGAATTCTTTACAAAAATCTTGCATCGACAAAAATCAGAACATGGAAGCCGGCCATGGTGGCACACGCTTGCAATCCCAGCATTTTGGAGGCTGAGACTGGAGGATCGCAGTTCGTGGACAGCCTTAGCTATTTAGTGAGGCCCTTTGCAACTCAGTGAGACCCTGTTTCAAAATAAAAAATAGGGCTGGGGGGTGTAGCTCAGAGGTAGAATGCCCTGGGTCCCATCCCCAGTATCCCCCCCCAAAAAATGTACACATAACATAGGATTGCTTTTAGTAATACAGGCATGCTAATGAAAAGAGGAGGGTTCTTTTGTTTGGGGAGAAGGGGTAGAGTTAGCGCTCCCTATCATCCAGTTGATTGCAAATGTTCATCTGTGAAAATTACTCTTAGCTCATGGGCCCTGGAGCCAGGTGGCGGGCTTGCCCTTGGCCCGCAGGGAAGTTTTTTTGCCAATTATAGAACCTTACATCTCCCCCCTACCACATCCTTGCCAGCATTTATTATTGTTTGTATTCTCGATGACCGCCATTCGAACTGAAGTTTAATGGAATCTCAGTGGAGTTATGATTTGCATTTCCCCGATTGCTAGTTTTGGTTTTTTTTTTTTCATATATATTATATATAAATATTGGCGGATCGTACTTCATTTTTTGAGAAGTGTCTATTCAGTCCCGTTGCCCTTTTTTGATTGGGTTATTTGCTTTTTTAGTGTTAAGGATTTTTTTTTTTTTTTTTTTTTTTTTTTTTAGTGTTTTATGTATTCTGGATATCAGAGGAGTTGCTGGCCATGTCGGGAGGTTACCTAGCGTGTTTGGACCGCACAGCTGAGACGCTGGACTCCAGCTTGGGTCGCTGGACAGCTGCTTAGTGAGGTCCTCCTCAACTTAGTGGGCCCCTGTTTCAAAATAAAGAATAAAAAAATGGGGCTGGGGCTGGAGCTGGAGCTCGGAGGTCGAATGCCCCTGGGTTCCATCCCCAGTGCTGCAAAAACAATAAAAAATAGGGTTAGGGGTGTAGCGTGGAGGTAGAATATCCCTGGGTTCCATCCCCATTACTGAAAAAAATAATCTGGACTCATATCTGCATTTTCAAATCTACTCTTTGCCACTTGAATACTTAAGTTGCTCCATGTGCTGAAAGCTCTAATAGCGTTATCCAGACACAGAGGACAGTGGAAGGCATGATTAGTCTTGACCTGGGAGGAGGGATTGGAGAGCTGTCAGGAGATGATGGGGATGCTTGAGCCCCAGAATGACTAGGGCCATGTGAGTAGAAGAATCAGCGTCCACCAAAACGCAGGTGGTCAAGCACATCACGAATGGACTCTAATCATAAATAACCAGGGAGATGAGAAGGGGCTTCAAGGGTCCCGTGTTTTAGCTCATTCTCCTCTGAATAAAACACCATCGCCATTAAAACAGCCAATTTGTGCCCCTGAGGTCTCATCCCGACTGGTTCTGCTTCAGTCCTATCTGTCACTGGGAGACCCGAGCAAACCTCTTGTAGAAGGTGGATTGCCCTGGGTGTCCACAGT
>NC_137804.1:48495911-48605911 GCF_963383645.1 Muscardinus avellanarius | reverse complement strand
GCTGCTCTTTTTCCCCCACCATGCTGAGAATTCCCCTCTGCTAGAAAGTCAGGCACGTCGGGGTCTTGGCAGCCGCGACACACTGATTTGGTGTGATGGGATTGCCCGGTGAGGACCTAAATTTCTTGCTCCCTGCTCAGGAAGGGCAAGCGCAGGGCTCAACGTAGGAGGGGACTTGCAGAATTGGTGACCAAGCAGGAACTGCCAGCTCTTGGGATTGTTTTTGACTGGGATGTGCTCGCGACTCATAAAATCCGGTGTGGTCATTTTGTGTGTGCTGCCAGGGCTCCCTGGGGCCCAGCGGGCTCTGGCTCATTTTAAATGTTTGAAATTGCTACCACTTGTAAGCTTTGGTGCCGAGGAAATGAAGCTGAGTGGCCTCCTCAGCCCAGGCCCCTCACCTTGGATCGTTCCACTTATTCAATTGATTAAAGGCTCTTCATTTAAGCTGGGGCGTCCTGGTGCACGCCTGTCATCCCAGTACTTGGGAGGCTGAGGCAGAAGGATAGCGGGTTTGAGGACAGCTTCAATAAGTTGATGAGACTCTCATCAACTTAGTGAGATTTCGTTTCAAAATAAAAATAAAATAGGGTTGGAGTTGTAGCTTGGATGTAGAATGCCCCTGGACTCATCCCCAGTACCACCAAAAAAAAAAAAAAAAAATTGTGGGGGAGGGAGAAAGGAAGAGGGGAATGAGAAGGTAGTATGGAATGCTCTGTTTGGTCAGTTGGCTTCTTTTACCCCCTCCTGGCAAGATAAAGCTGGTTTCCACGTAGCCCAGTGGTGTGAACATCTCCCCCCACCCACAAGGAAATTTGGCGACGTCTAGAGACATTGTTGATTGTTGCAATTTGCAAGGGGAGGGGGCTAATACTTGCATGAGGTGGGGAGAGGCCAAACTGTTGCTAAATATTTTACAGGTCACAGGACAGTCCTCCCCCAAAGAATTATCTACCTAACACGCAAATATTATTGCATTTGAGAAACTCTGGTATAACCCACGTGGTTGTCAACTTTTCTTTACCATGACCAAAGTACCCGACGTAAACAAACTAGAGGAAGGCGGCTTTCGTTGGGCCCAGGGTTTCAGGGTTCAGTCTATGGTCGGCTGGCTTCGAGGCAGGAAAAACATGGTGGGGAAAGCCGCTCCACCGATGGCAGCCAGGAAGCGGGGAGAGAGGGCAAGTTCAAAAAGATGTCCTCCCAGGGCACATCCCCAGTGACCTGCTTCTCCAACTTGGCCTCGCCTCCTGTGGTTTCTAATACCTCCCAATAATTCATTCAAGTTCACAATCTAACAAATGGATGAATCCACTGATGTGGTTAGAGTCTTCATGGTCCAGTCATTACCTAAAAGCCTCGCCTCTGAACATTGCTGTCTCGTGGACCAAGCCTCCAACACATGAGGCTTTGGGGGCCATTCCTATCCAAGCCATAACACCCTGTAAGGGCAATTAGCTCTACACGGACAGCGTGCGGTGCAGATACAATAGAAGACCGACTCTCTCTTACAGTGGCCTGACATTTGCAGGTTGGCCGCCCCAGCCTGGAGAATAATCCCAGTACTTGGTGAGAGAAGAAGCAGACGTGGCCTTGGTTCACTTCTAATTCTGCTAAAGAGTTTTGAGGACTTGAGCAAAAGTCAGTAAGCTTTCAGTTAAATCATCTCATCAAGTCACTGGGAGGGGGCGGTGAATTAGAAGCTCCATAGAAAAGCAATTTATGAAGTGATCTTATAAAGCAATTTTAAAATTTATAAAGCAGTTTAAAATTTATAAAGCAATTTTAAAATTTATAAAATTTTAAAAGCAATTTATCAAATGCTTTCTGCCGAATATCCTATTATATGTAAGGTGCTGTGTGGGGCTATTGGGTCCCACAACACAGAGACTCCACCCTCAAAGAGTGTCCATTGGAGTTTGGGAGACAGGCATATGCTTTTGTTTTTGTTTTGTTTTGTTTGTTTGTTTGTGGTACTGGGGGTTGAACCCGGGGGCTTTGTACCTCCAAGATACACTCCCAGCCCTGTTTTATTTAGAAACAGAGTCTCCCAAAGTTGCCGAGACTGGTCTCAAATCTATGATCCTCCTGACTCAGCCTCCCAAGTACTGGGGTTACATGTGTGTGTCCTTTGGTGCTTAGCTAGGGGTATGCTTCTTCTGTGAAGCAAGTGGGAAAGTGTTCTTCAACAAATGGGAGTGATTCAGACCAGACGTGGACAGCGGAGCATTCTGGGGGTGAAGGAGACCGTGTGATCTGTGAGGATCGAGGAAAACGACTACATAGTCTGCAAAGCTTGTTCTCTGTAACTGTCCTCCATTTGGGGGTTGCACCACGCTTCAGAGAATGGCCGGCTGTGTGGTTTATTGATGAACAGAAATTGCGTTCAGCCTCCCTTTGACTAGACCATAGCAGTTACTGACTCCCAAATCGACTACAGTTAACAGTGGCCATGTGTCCTTGGAGTATTCAAGTATTTATTTTACTTTTATGGAACCCTTAAAGACTGTGACAGTTTTAAAGGTAGTACATTGAAGTGAAAAAAAATTAAAGAATTGGCCAGTCCAAGGAGTTTATTTATTTATTTGGTGGTACTGGGGTTTCTGGAAACCCTTCTGCCTCTGGGCTACACTCCCAGACCTATTTTGTTTTTAATTTTTATTTGGAAACAGGGTCTCTTAAGCCAATGCGGCTGGCTTCGAACCTGCGCGATCCTCCTGTCTCCGCCTCCCAAGCGCGGGGATTACAAGCGTGCGCCACCACGCCCGGCAAGGAGTTTACTTTAAATTGCAGCTTTCAATTACGCGTTTGGCTTGGGAAGCTGAAACGGGAGGATCACAGGTTAGACGCCAGTCTTGGCAATTTAGTGAGACCCTCATCATCTAGTGAGACCCTGTTTCAAAATACAAATAAAAAGGGCTGGGGTGTAGCTTGGGGTTAGAGCACCCCTGAGTTCAATCTCTAGTACCACAAAATTAATAATAATAATAATAATAATAATAATAATAATAATTAATATGACTTTGGATGAGGAATAATAAAAATAAAAAACATTTCCCTTGCCGGGCGTGGTGGCGCACGCTTCTAATCCCAGCATTTGGGAGGCTGAGACTGCAGGTTCGCGGTTCGCGGACAGCCTCAGCTATTTAGTGAGGCCCTCTGCAACTCAGTGAGACCCTGTTTCAAAATTAAGAATAAAAAATTGGGCGGGGGGTATAGCTCGGAGGTCGAATGCCTCTGGGTTCCATCCCCAGATCCACACACACACACACACACACACACACACACGCAAAATTCCCTTAAGGGTTAAACTCTCCACTTTATTTTCTAACTTCAGCTCCATTACTAGCCAAGGTACTGGGGTTGTCATGGTTTCTAGCGAGCCTGGAATTATTGTCTGCTTCAGCTGCCTAAGGAGTTCATTAGGATAAAAGATGGGCTATGTTTTGCAGGATGGGAGTCACAGGGTGGGGGGAATATGTTTGAAAGGGGAGAGCGCTTAGGCCAGCGAGGAACGAGGCTCTCCAGCTGGGGTTTGGCGCGAGGCGTCTCCCCCCTTGCTCCTTTGCCGGGGATGGCGATTGATGCACGGGGTTCAGGCCTCCACGTCCTGGCCCGCGAGAGAGGCTGACCTTTTTCCAGGTGTGTGACACACTTTAATTATCCGCTATAACTCGATGAATGTGGGCGTCCTGCGTCCATACGCAGGTTGCACGTTCATTGGCTCCTGGTTCTCTCAGGTTGGAACGCTGGGAACGGGAGGCAGTTTCCCTTTCGAGTCGACTGGCAAGTTTGGGGTTTTTGTTCTTTGCTTAATTATGCGCCCTTTGCCCATTATTAAATGCTTTCCTTGAAATGCGCCAGGGAGACGGAAGAGGAGTGAGTTGGAACCATCTTTCCTGCTAAGACAGATCATTAGTAAGAAGTTAGTGGGGGTGAGTCATGGAGATTAAGCGAAATTACTTCTAATGGGTATTTTAATTTTCATCTGAAAAGACTGTGGGCTGCCTTTTTATTTTTTTTATTTATTTTTTATTTTATTTTATTTTATTTTATTTTTTTGTGGGTCTGGGGATGGAACCCGGGGGCATTTGACCTCTGAGCTACACCCCCCTGCCCATTTTTTTATTCTTGATTTTGAAACAGGGTCTCACTAAGTTATGGAGGGCCTCACTAAGTAGCAGAGGTTGTCCTCGAACCGCGATCCTCCTGTCTCAGCCTCCCGAATGTTGGGATTACAAGTGTGCACCACCACACGGCTTGGGCTGCCTTTTTTTTTTTTTTTTTTAAAGAGAGATATCACCAATAAAAATTTTTTTAAAATAATAATAATAAAAGGGAGGTATCATGTGCTGGACTTTCTGCTGTGAAAGTACTCAGTAAGGTTTTAGTTATATAAGTTTTAAAGGGGCGGTTGAGTGTTAATGTTGGGCACGGTGGGGTGTGGCTAGCTTGGGGAGACTGTACCTTGCGACCACGCTAGGCACCCAGTGGCGGATTTCTCTCTTGGTGAAGAGCTGCTAAAGGCATTACAGACCCCAAATTGCTTTGATCACCAGTGACTTGGCTGTTGGGAGCCCATTTGAAAATGAAAATCTGTGCTGTAACTCCTAATTAACTCAATTTTCTGCCGGGCGCGGTGGCGCACGCTTGTCATCCCCGCGCTTGGGAGGCGGAGACAGGAGGATCGCGCAGGTTCGAAGCCAGCCGCGCTGGCTTAGGAGACCCTGTTTCCAAATAAAAACATAAAAATAGGTCTGGGAGTGTAGCCAGGGGGTAGAAGGGCTTCCAGGAACCCCCGTACCACCAAAAAAATAATAAAATAAAATAAAATAAAAATAAAAATCAATTTTCTTCATTAGGAATCCATTTGAATTGTCAACCCCGTGGTATTCTGCACCAGAAAGCCCATTTTATGCAAAGTCGGTGTCTTGCTAAAGAACGTAGTAGGGAGGGGGAAAGTTCATTTTCTTGCGTTTTACGTTAGGACCCAGGTCCTAACTCTCTTTCTTCTAGCGAAGCAAAGTCTTATTAAGCGATGCGAAGGAACTTTTGGCTTAGCTCTTAATTGCTGCAAAGTTTTGCATAGCTAAACAATGGATTTAAGAGAATCCACCTACAATTAAAGCCTGATTCAGTAAGACACAGAAGGTTATGTGTGATGCAAGGCAAAGAGGTTGCAAAATAAAGCGTCTTTATCCTCCGAGAATAATACTCATCTGAGAGTATTAGTGACTCTTGGCGGATCAAAATGCTCGAAGGTAATCCAAAGCCTATAAATACCCAGAAAGGTAATATAAATAGACTGGTGCCACTTAAAAAGAATTTATAAAACCTCACTTGTATCTTTTGTGTACATTAAAATGCATGCCTAATAATAGCCGCAATTATCGAGCTATATTTTAGGAGCTTTCTTATTCTAATGAGCAAAAAAAAAATGATATAGATGATGATCATATTGATGATGATTTGAGTACTGGGGATGGAACCCAGGGGCATTCTACCTCCGAGCTGTGCCCCTAGCCCTTTTATTAATTAATTAATTGATTGATTGATTGATTAATGTTTAATTTGAAATAGGGTTTCGCTAAGTTGCTGAGGCTGGCCTCAAACCTTTGTTCCTCCTGTCTTAACCTCCCAAGCATTGGGATTACAGATGTGTGCCCCTCTGCCCAGCTGATGCAGATAATTGAGATGTGTCAGCAGAGGCGGGAGTCCTGCCAACTGGGAGAAGGACCGTATTAGAAGCTGAGCCGTCAGCAAGCCCAGAGTCTGGGTCAGTGTCTTCTGGCATGGTGGCTTTGGACAGGTCACAGGACTTGTTTTGATTTCAGTAAAATAAGATGCTTAAAAATGTGACCCCAGCTGGGCGCGGTGGCACTCTCTTGCAATCCCAGCAATTGGGAGGCTGAGACGGGAGGATCGCGGTTCGTGGACAGTCTCAACTACTTAGTGAGGCCCTCTGCAACTCAGTGAGACCCGGTTTCAAAAATAAAAGGGCTGAAGGTGCAGCTCAGAAGTAGTGTCCCTGGGTTCCATCCCCAGTACCACAAAGAAAAAAATGATGTAATCTTACATACGGGAGTTTCACAAAACTGACTTCAGACCGAAGCCCGGCGTCTGTTTTGGAGTTTCCTGGGTTCCACGTGGCTGAGCTCTGGACCCGATCGCGTGGCTGCATCGTGCGCCCAACTTCTCTGGATTTTGTGCTGAGCTGGCGGGGGAAAGTCCTGGAGAGCCAGGGAGCTCTATGAGGGGATTCACTACAAGGAACATCTGTGAGATAAACACAGAGGGGCTGGAAAAAAGAATAAAAACCTTTGGCTGTGAACTGCACCAAGCTTTACCTTGCTCTCTCGTGCTTCAGCATCTAATCCAGGGGTCCCCAAAAGTGTGATCCCCAGACCAGCAGCGGCAGCTTCTCCACCAGAAACGCAGCTTCTGACTCTGCCCACCGAGACCCTCTGGAAAGCCCAGGCTCTGGCTTTAGCTAGTTTTCCTACGACTCGGTGCACGTTGAAATTTCAGAACCAGTGACCAAACTGAACCCAAACAAACCACAGGTATTATCAAGAGGAGAAACCAGAAATCAAAACAAGAAGAAAGCCGGGCGTGGTGGTACACGCTTGTAATCCCAGCATTCAAGAGGCTGAGATTGGAGGATCACAATTCCTGGCCAGCCTCAGCTACCTAGTTAGGCCCTTTGCAACTCAGTGAGACCCTGTTTCAAAATAAAGAATAAAAATAGGGCTGGGGGTGTCACTCAAGGTAGAATGCCTCTGGGTTCCATCCCCAATACTGCAAATAAAATAAAACAAAACAGGAGCAAAGAGAATTTTATTTATTTATTATTTTTTGGTGGTGGTGGTATTGGAAGTTGAATCCCGGGGGCATTCCACCCTGAAGGTGAGCCACTTGCTGAGGGTGTCACTAAATTGCTGAGGCTGGCCTTGAACTTGCAATTCTCCTGTCCCAGCCTCCAAGTGCTGGGATTTACAGATGTATGCTACCATGCCTGGCTAGGAATATAATTTTTATTGTAAAGGCTGGGCTAAGCCAAACATGAGAAGGAGGTGTGGGAGGGGATGGGGTATGAATTGGGGAAGGGTTAATTGATTTCTGTGTATGTGTGTCCCTCTACCATCTCGGACCCCATTAAGATGTATGACCACAATGCACCGATAAAAAAAAATTTTTAATTAAAAATAAAGGTCGGAGGGGCCGGGCGTGGTAGCGCACGCTTGTAATCCCCGCGCTTGGGAGGCGGAGACAGGAGGATCACGCAGGTTCGAAGCCAGCCACGCGCGCTGGCTTAGGAGACCCCGTTTCCAAATTTAAAAAAAAGTAAAAAATAGGTCTGGGAGTGTAGCCCAGAGGTAGAAGGGCTTCCAAGAACCCCAGTACCACCAAAAAAAAAAAAAAAAAAAGGTTGGAGGACAAAGATCAGCTGTGGGTTGGGTCAGGGTTATTGGAGACGATCACTAAAGCCTTTTACAACTCCAGATCTGTTTTTCATAGCATCACCAAGATCCTTCAGACGAGATTTTTATAATTTTATTGGTGCATTATAATCATACATCATAGTGAGATTCCAGGTGATCACTGTTCCTCCCCTCGCCCTCTACAAAATGGTCCTTAGATTCCTATGGAAGAACAGAAGACCCAGAATAGCCCAAGCAGCTGAGCGGTAAGAACCTTGCTTACCACTCACGCGTCACAACATCTGATCTCAAATCATGCTACAGAGCTATCATAACTAAAACAGCATGGTTTTAGCATAAAAACAGACACACGCGCCAGTGGAATAGAACAGAACATGCGCAGGCAAATCCTCACACAGCCCGCTGATTTTTGACAAAGGCGCCAATAACCTAGGATGGGAGAGAAGGCGGCATCTTCAAAAAATGGTTCCGGAAAGAATGACATTAGAACCCCCGTCTCTTAGCCTGCACACGCACCCACTCAAGTGGTTCAGAGACCTAGAAATCAGACCGGAGACTTTGCAGTTACTGGAAGAAACACAGGACCAAGTCTCCCAACACAGAGGCTCTCGGAGAGACTTCCTCAGAGAAGGTTTTTATTTATTTATTTTATTTTTTATTTATTTTATTTTTTGGTACTGCGGTTCCTGGAAACCCTTCTACCTCCGGGCTACACTCCCAGACCTATTTTTTATATTTTTGAAACAGGGTCTCTTAAGCCAGCGCGGCTGGCTTCGAACCTGCGCGATCCTCCTGTCTCCGCCCCCCAAGCGCGGGGATGACAAGCGTGCCCACCACGCCCGGCCTCAAGAGGTTTTTAAATGACCCTATGCCAAAGAGGTTTCCGGAGCATTCTGCTCCCCGGTGATGTTTGGGAAAGTCCCACCAAGCGGAGGAGTCTCAGGGATCGGCCGATCACTTGATAACAGAGGCCCCTTCTTGGCAGAAAGAACTGGGTCAGCCGGGCGTGGTGGCGTATGCTTATAATCTCAGCATTTGGGAGGCTGAGACCAGAGGATCATGGTTCGCGGACAGCCTCAGCTATTACTTAGTGAGGTCAACTTTGCAACTCAGTGAGACCCTGTTTCAAAATAAAGAATGGACAATAGGGCTGGGGGGGTCGCTTGGAGGTAGAATGCTCCTGGGTTTCATTCCCAGTATGGCAAAAAAGAAAGAGGAAGGAAGGAAGGAAGGAAGGGAGAACGAGAGATAAAGAAAGAAAAAGAGAGAAAGAAAAAGAGAAAGAAAGAGAGAACGAGAGAGAGAAAGAGAGAGAAGAAAGAGAATAGAGAGAAAGAAAAAGAAAGAAAGAGAGAAAGAAAGAGAGAAAGAAAGAGAGAGAAGGAGCTGGGTCATTGGCGCCTTGAGAGCTCTCTCTCATCCAAAATCTTGGGCCCTCCACCTCTGCCTTCTTCTACACCGAGGGCCTCTGAGACCAAATTTAGATCGCAACCCTGGGTTGTTGGCTAGAGATGGCTTCCTTGTTCCATGGGCTGAATTTATATCTTTCTCTGGGATCTTTCTTTGATACCAGAAGGCGACCCTGGGGTCGCTCTCTGCGTCTGAATGATCGGTCTAGATAGGGATGGTTCTGCGGCCCCCCGAGAAGGCCCTGGGATGGCCCAGAAACCCCCCAAAGTCTGTCTGAATACTCTCGGCTCCTCCGGGTTCTCTCCCTTGAGAGTTGTTGTGAGGACGGGCGCCCGTTCCAAGCACAACAGAGCCGTGTACCGATCCTCTGACTGCACCGTCCAGAGGGGAAGGAGTCCGGTGGGCCAAGAGGGCCATTTATATAGCTTCAGAACAGAAATGTCTTCAATTCAAAGCGGGGAGCCCCAGAGACAGCCTCACCCCCTTCCTCAAACGCCACCCAGCACTTGGCTTATGGGACACTTTCGGGTGCCAAGAGGTGTTGGCTGGACTTGGGAAGGGATTAGAGTTGAACTTTTCTCTCTTCTTTTTTTCTTGTAAAGCAAGCTGAAAAAAATAATTTCCAACATTATCCAATGGACAGGCAATTCTTCTCTTAGAAAAATTGGCTTGAAATTATACTGTGTTTTGTATCTGTCATGGCTCATAATTTACCTCATCGACCTCAGGTGACCAAGTAACTTAATCCCAGCCCTTCTTTTTTTTCTTTTTTTTAAATTCTCTTTCTCGCTGGGCGTGGTGGCACACGCTTGTCATCCCCGCGCTTGGGAGGCAGAGACAGGAGGATCGCGCAGGTTCGAAGCCAGCCGCGCGCGCTGGCTTAGGAGACCCTGTTTCCAAATAAAAATGTAAAAATAGGTCTGGGAGTGTAGCCCGGAGGTAGAAGGGCTTCCAGGAACCCCAGTACCACCAAAAAAAAAAAAAAAAATTCTCTTTCTCTTCTCTCTCTCTCTCTCTCTCTCTCTCTCTCTATATATATATATATATATATATATATATATATATTATTTATTTATCTTTAAATTTTTGGTACTGGAAATTGAACTCAGGGATGTTCTACTTCTACGTTATATCCCCAGCTCTATTTTATTTTGAGACAGGATCTCACTGAGTTGCTAGGGGCCTCTGAATTGCTGAGGCTGATCTCGAACCTGTGATCCTTTCATCTCAGCCTCCCGGTTATGGGGATGACAAACATGTGTCACCACGCCCAGATATAATTCCGTTCTTTAGACTGGATATCAATGCTATGGGATATGTGTTTGATTACAAAAGTAACTTATATATGGATCAAAATTTGGAGGCCCAATTTTGAGAGATTGGAGGTATGTTCTTGTGTGCCACGACATGGCAATTTAGAATCGTTGGTGTACTCACGCAGCAGTCAAGTCCGACGTGCGCGTTGTGCAGAGGTCTATCTTTCTTTGTGAAGCCGTGAGCCTCTTGACCCAAAGGCTGTGTCTTATTCCCCCTGAGTCTTTTTGACCAAATAAAGCCAGTTCATGCTATTTTTTGGTTTGTCAAAGGCACATATAAACATATCCATGATCACTCTCTCCCACACCTATAAACACATGCATGCACGCGCGCGCGCGCGCACACACACACACACACACACACACACAATTTCTCATCTAGGTTTATCTTCTTTTTTCTTTTATTTTCATTACCTGGTGGCTAAAACTTGTGGCCATCAGCATGCCCGGCACAAGTCCACTAAATCTAGGGTAATTGAATGTCCACGCCGGCCGGGGAGAGCTCCTTCCTAGACTCGCCTTGGTAATTTGCTCTGACATTTTCAAGTGAGAGACTAATTTCTGCACCTGTAACCTCACGACTCCCTCCGCCGGCTAGGGCGTCTCATCTCTTCCCCGAAGACGACAAGACACAAATATTACAATCGGAGCATATGGAGATGATGGGGTCTTTTCTTCGGAACCATGATCCCCCGGGCGCCTAGTCTTACTAGTGGTGGCACAAACATTTTCACTGAGCAAAATCAAACATTCTGAGCTGGGTACTTAGGAGGCTGAGACAGGAGGGTCGCAGGTTCGAGGCCAGGTTCGGCAACCTAGGGAGACCCTCGGCGACTTAGTAAAGCCCTGTTTCAAAATAAAAAGGGGAGCCGGGCGTGGTGGCACACACTTGTAACCCCAGCATTTGGGAGGCTGAGACAGGAGGATCGTGGTTCGCGGACAGCCTCGGCTACTTAGTGAGGCCCTTTGCAACTTAGTGAGACCCTGTTTCGAAGAAAAAATAGGGTTGGGGGTGTAGCTCAGAGGTAGAATGCCCCTGAGTTCCATCCCCAGTACTGAAAGAAAAAAAGAAAGGAAGGAACAAGGAAGGAAGGAAGGAAGGAAGGAAAAGGAAAAAAGAAGGAAAGAGAGAAAGAAAGAAAGAAAGAAAGAAAGATAGATAGACTAGGCGATTAGTTGTACAAAAACCCAAGAGTGTTCTCACCATCACTAGGCAATATTAACTTAGGGTACCACCATCATACACACGGTCTACAGTCAACCAGAACGTCATGAGGCGGTGTGTGATGCGCTCAGCACACACACTCCCCACCAACAGTTAGCCCACACAAAATGTCTACAGGGCTCAGCTCTGGGAGCTCTGCTGTCTGACCCGGAGCCGGGTGACTCACGGGGACTCCGGGTTTACCATTGTCTGCAGACGATGAGTAAGAGGAGTCTGCCCCGGAGGGTGGCATCCCTGGTTGTTCCCCTCAAGTTCCGTATGCATGCACGTCACAGTTCAGCATTCAAGACCCATCGGCTTTGGTAGGAGACAGACCTGGTCTCAAATCCCCGCTCTGCCGATCTCTGTCAATCTTTGGGGCCGGCCGCTTAAACTCTTAAGCTCTACCCCGCACATGGAGACAGTTGTCACCCATCTGGAGATGACCCGGACATAGCAAGTGTTCATTTAAGTATCACGGCTCTTGCCTGCCTTCCTCCATCTCTCTCTCTTCTAGACGGCGTGCCTCTGACACATAACCAGGTGTGCTCTCGGCTGTCCCATTAATGTTGGCAAAACCACGGATTGTCACTAAGCCTCGTGCTTAGGATCTTAAGACAGGAGCTGGGGTGGGTAGAGGGTCCCCCCCCCATGGAAAACAGCTCCAAAGTGAGGTTAGGGGTAGGGGGAGAAGAAGAAGAAGCCGGGACTCCTGGCTCCTGGCCCAGGCGCCCAGCTGGAGTGAGCTCTCGGGGTTGGCGAGTTTAATTGTAAATTGTTGGTCTGTATTGTAAATGGAAAATGAACCGGTGTCCCCGCTCAAAGCATCCTGTGATTCTTTATGGAACATACCACCCAGATAAGCCAAAGAAATCTCGGTAGTTTCTTCCAAGAGGCCTCGTCTGGGGTGGTCGGGGGGGCAGGAAAGAGGGTACGCCTTGCAGAAAGGAGGTGGGGGTGTCAGGCAGAGGGATTCCCTGCGTGGAAAGGTTCCCGAGGAAAACGTGCAGTCGGCTCAGCTGCGCCCAACGCACACGGCTTCCGTGGACAGGCCAGGCTCCCGCTGTGCCGCCAGGGAGTGACGGTAAGTGCGCCCTTCCCTGCTCGAGGGGAAGATCTTTATCCTCGTGTGCATGGTATTTATTTATTTGGGTCAGCGTAGGGACGGGGAGAAGAGGGGAACAAGCTGTAGGAGGCTGCAGATAAAACCTCGGTCCTCTGAGATGCTTGTGGAAAAAGCAAAAGAGGATTGGAGGGAACGGCTGATGTCCCCGCCTCCCAGAGCGCCCTCTGAGAAAGATGGCCTCGGAATTATACTGTGTTTCGTATCTGCGCCACTCATAATTTACCTCATTGACCTCAGGTGAACAAGTAACTTAGTTCCAGCCTTTTCTTTCTTTGTTTCTTTCTTATCTTTTTTTTTTTTTTTTTTTTTGGCGGTACTGGGGATGGAACCCGGGGGCATTCTACCTCCAACTTGTACCCCTCAGCCCTATTTTTTATTCTTTCTTTCTTTAATTCATTTATTTTTTATTTTTTTATTTTTTTGGTGGTACTGGGGTTCCTGGAAGCCCTTCTACCTTTGAGCTACACTCCTAGACCTATTTTATACTTTTTTTTTTTTTAATGTGGAAACAGGGTCTCTTAAGCCAGCGCGGCTGGCTTCGAACCTGCGCCATCCACCTGTCAGAGAATGGGGGGTTAACCAGCCTCAGCCTCTCACTGACCAGCTCAGTGAATGCGCGAGTCAGTCCTGGCGGACCTTGCCCTCTCGGTGGCTTTTCTTAGGCTGGCCAATCCTCTCTTGCCATGATGGCCTGTTTCTCTAGGACCTGGCCCCACCGAGTGTCCCGTAGGACAGAATCGCCTGAATCTGGGCTGGAGCTGGAGGAAGGAAAGCAGCAGACAAAGGGTTAATGTTAGGACCAAATAGAAGACACAGGAAGGGGGTCCAGAAGTCAGCGGCCACTCAGGCTCCAAGGCTCTGCTGGTTTCTCTGAGCATCTGTTTCCTTATCTATGATTAGGAGACCGTGGGGTCAGCCTCGAAGGGCTGAATTAAATGTCATGGGTGCCATCAATGTCACCTACAAATCTGGCTTAGAAATCTCCTCTCCTCCAATGAATCGGGGTCTTCTTAGTTAGACCCCGATTCCCCAAGGACTCTGGCCCTCGGGGTATCTGCGGAGAGCACCTGGTGTCTGTGATCATCTCTGCCAAAGAAACCATCCAGGAAGTGCCCCTGCCTCCCTGACTATTGTTTTGATGTACCAGGGATGGAACCCAGGGGCATTCTACCTCCGAGTGGCACCACCTGCCCCATTTTTTATTCTTTATTTTGAAACCGGGTCTCACTGAGTTGCAGAGGGCCTCACTAAGTAGCTGAGGCTGGCCGCGAACCTGCGATCCTCCCGTCTCAGCCTCCCGAATGCCGGGATGACAAGCGTGCGCCCACAATTCCTAGTGTTTTTGAATCGCCCTGCGTGCAGACTCCTTTTATTCCAACCCGCTGAATCCCTTTCGTTTATCTTCTTGTTGGCCGGGCTCCTAGCACCCCCGCCCCCCCTTCTTTCTCCAGCCCCCAGCTGGGATGAGTTGAGCACAGAAGAATCTGCCAGCCCCCTGCCCCCCAGCAGGGCTGCGCTTGAGCCATTTAAGGGAAGAGGAATGCAGCTTCTGACGATGATTCAGATGCTGCTGGAGCCGGTGTGAGGCGCCCCCTCCCAGAGAAGGGGTGCTAAATAATTCAGCCCAGCAGCCTACTCTGACAGCCATCTGGGCCTGCCCCCTGGTGACCCCAGGACACCCCAGCGGGGCTGCAGCTTACAGGGAGCCGGAGGGAGCCAGCCAGCATCCGACCCGCCCTGGCAGCAGGTGGAGGAATTGGCATGTCAGATGGCCACTGGGGTCTAAGGGCTTCAGCCCCTGCACTGGGTGGAGGTTGGTGTTCGGCTCTGTGCTCAGACTCCTCAAACATTTATGAGACGCCTTGCTGCGTGTGTGGCGATTTGACCTGCTTTATCTCCTAAGATCCTGAGAGTCCACGAGACAGAGACTGCTAGATGATGCTCAGAGGAGGAAGGCGGTGAGTCCCAGGTCCCACAGTTAATGAGCAGGGCAGAGCCAGGCCGAACCCCAAGACTGCCACGCAGGAAGGGTCGGGAGGAGTTCCCGGTGGGGGACAGAGGGAGCAGAGCTCAGGGTCGGTGAGGTCCTTGGCTTCCCTGATGGGAAAGGATTTCAGCACAAGTCAGGCAGGGACATAGAGATTTATTGAGGAAAATAAGAAAGATACACATTCAAGCTGGGTGTAGCCTGTCATCCCGGTACTTAGGAGGCTGAGATGGGAAGATCGCAGGTTCAAGGACAGCCTCAGAAAGTAGTGAAACTCTCATCAACCTAGTGAGACCCTGTTTGAAAATAAGGCTGGGGGTGTAGCTTGGAGGTAGAATGCCCACTGGGTTCAATCCTCAAGACCACATATACGCACACGAAGAAACATACATTCCAGGGAGAATGAGGATGTTCCTGGTTGAGGACGTTCCTGGTTGAGGACGTTCCTGGTTGAGGTCCATTTTGGAGGTTCATGGCTCTTTTTTTTTTTCCTAACGGAAGCTCAGTGGATGTGGGAAGGTAAATGAGTGGCCACACAGCGGTTTCTGGTCACCTGGTCATTTGCTGGGTCCTTGATCAGATCATGGTGTCCGTCATCTGATCAATAGATAAGCTGGAAAGCCCCCTAAATTGTCAGTTTCCCAATAGATTGTAAATATATCTTATCTGGCTTGTTAGCAGTGCACAGAGCAATGATCAGTATTATTTTTGTAGAAGTGGGGATGGAACCCAGGGGCATTCTATCTCCAAGCTATTCCCCGCAGCCCTATATTTTATTTTATTTTATTTTATTTTATTTTATTTTATTTTATTTTATTTTATTTTTGCGGGTCTGGGAATGGAACCCAGGGGCATTTGACCTCCAAGCTACACCCCCTGCCCTATTTTTTATTCTTTATTTTGAAACTGGGTCTCACTGAGTTGCAGAGGGCCTCACTAGCTGAGGCTGTCCGTGAACCGCGATCCTCCGGTCTCATCCTCCCAAATGCTGGGATTACAAGCTTATGCCACCACACCCGGCTATTTATTTATTTATTTATTTATTTATTTATTTGTGGTACTGGGGTTCCTGGAAGCCCTCCTACCTCTGGGCTACACTCCCAGACCTATTTTTTTATTTTTGGAAACAGGGTCTCTTAAGCCAGCGCGGATGGCTTCGAACCTGCGCCATCCTCCTGTCTCCGCCTCCCAAGTGCGGGGATTACACCGCGCCCAGCTTACTCTTTATTTTAAAACAGGGTCTGAGTTGCAAAGAGCCTCGCTAAGTAGCTGAGGCTGGTCTCAAACCGTGATCTCCTGTCTCAGCCTCCCAAATGCTGGGATTAAAAGCGTGCACCACCACACCCGGCTATTTTATTTTATTATCAGTTAACTTAAGATTTCCCGATTTCCCAGGAATTTTGGAGACACAGACCTGGGAGACTGATGCGGAAACTCTATAGATAGGAGGAACTCAACCAGGCGCAGTGGCCCAACCCTGTTATCCCCACACTTGGGAGGCTGAGACAGGAGGGTTGCAGGTTCAAAGCCATCATCAGTAACTTAGGCTCTGGGCAACTTAGTGAGATCCTGTTTCCAAATAGAAAATGGAGTGGGAAGCCGGGTGTGGTGGCGCACGCTTGTCATCCCCGCGCTTGGGAGGCAGAGACAGGAGGATCGCGCAGGTTAGAAGCCAGCCGCGCGCGCTGGCTTAGGAGACCCTGTTTCCAAATAAAAATGTAAAAATAGGTCTGGGAGTGTAGCCCCCAGAGGTAGAAGGGCTTCCAGGAACCCCAGTACCACCAAAAAAAAAAAAAAAAAAAAAAGAAAGAAAAGAAAATGGAGTTGGGGGTGTAACTCGGCAGTAGTAGTTGTGGGTCCTCCCCGCACCTGGCTCCTCCCCGCACCTGGCTCCAAACACAGATTGCTTGATTCAGCTACCAGGACGAGTTCCATGACTGTAGGACTTTTTTCTTTTAAACAAAGATAAATGAGGTGCCCTCCATAACAAGCTATTTATAGGGGTTAGAGAATATTTAAGAGAACAAAGGCAGAATCCAGGGCAGCGGGTTGATAGAACTATATATACCAAAGCTATACTTTGCATTCTTTTCCTCCATCAGTAACCAGCCTGATACATTTAACAGGTGTGACTATCTCCCTGGCCGTGTTCACCTTCTGAGGAAATTGAAATAAAAAGATAAAAAAAAAATTCTCACGTGGAAATAGAGATCTGTGAAAATTACAAAGAAAGGCTATTTGTGATTGTCCAAACGTGAATCCGTTATCAGCTGTGTCCGTGCGTCGGCCATGGCCTGCATGAGCCGTGACCATGGATGCATCCTTTATTTATTTATTTTTTTTGCGGGTCTGGGGATGGAACCCAGGGGCATTCGACCTCCGAGCTACACCCCCTGCCCTATTTTTTTTATTCATTATTTTGAAACCGGGTCTCATTGAGTTGCAGAGGGCCTCGCTTAGTAGCTGAGGCTGTCCGCGAACCGCGATCCTCCGGTCTCTGCCTCCCAGATGCTGGGATTACAAGCGTGCGCCACCACGCCCGGCTGGATCCATCCTTTTAGATACATCTCTTCAGACTATATTCAGGGGGTCCCGTGTGCCAGGTGTCTTCCTGGGATGGGGAATTGAAGTCCGGATGAAACAGAGACATCTTAGCTCCCCAGCAAGGCCCTAAAGCAACACGAAGAAGCAAAACACTCCCAGTACTCGGGAGGCTGAGACGGGAGGATCACAGGTTCGAAGCCAGCCTCCGCTACTTAGGGAGGCCCTCCTCAATTTAGTGGGACCCAGTTTCAAAATGAAGAATAAAAAATAATAGGGCTGGGGGTATAGCTTGGAAGTAGAATGCCCCTGGGCTCAAGCCCCATTACCCACCCAAATAATAATAATTTTATAATTAATATTGTATAAATATTGTGGTGCTGGGAATTGAACCCGGGAGCCTTCTAAGTCCAAGCCACACTCGCCGCCCTTTGTATTTTTTTTTTTTTTGTGTGTGTGGTACTGGAGATGGAACCCACGGGCATTCTACCTCTGAGCTACACCCCCAGCCCTATATTTTATTCTTTATTTGGAAACTGGGTCTCACTGAGTTGCAAAGGGCCTCACTGAATATGTAAGGCTGGCCGCGAACCTCCTGTTTCAGCTTCCTGAATGCTGGGATTACAAGCGTGCGCCACCAGGCCGGACTTGTATGTTTTGTTTTGAAACAGGTCTCACTAGGTTGCTGAGAATCTCAGTAAGTTGTTGAGGCTGGCCTCAAACCCGCGATCCTCCTCCTGTCTGGACCTCCCAAGTACTAGGGATTACAGGCCTGTGCCACCACACCCGGCTTTATTACCTATTTTTAAAACAATTGTTCAAGGTATCTGGAAATCGGCCCAAGGACATGAAGCTAGAGGGGAGACATCTTGACCTTCAGAAAATGTCCTAAATCTTGAGAGAGATGAGTCTGATTTAGGAGCCAGAACCACTGGTCTCTCTCATCCCTTCCAGTCCAGAGCAAATGTGTCTCCATCCAGCTCCTGGTGTCCCTCCTAGGGAGGGGCCGCCTCGAAGACCAAGACCGGCACCGCCCCGCCCTGGCCCAGGACCTCTGCTTTCATCATGCCTGACTTTTGAGTCATTTATTTCAAAGGGTATGATCAGAAACAATAGAACAATCAGCTAGCAATTAGCTTGGGCCCACAGCATGGGTGTGATAGCCCTGGATGTGCTGCGTCCACGCCCTTTGAGAAGCGGATCCGACTCTACCTGTCTGTCTAAATAAATAGGCAAGCAGGAAGGTACTCTAGAAAGCAGCGTGGCACTCAGTACTCAGAATCACTGCAGTGTGGTTTTGTTGTTGTTCAATATTGGGGGTGGAATCCAGGGGCACTCTACCTCCAAACCCCACCCCCAGCCTTATTTTTTATTCTTTATTTGGAAACAGGGTCTCACAGAGTTGCAACGGACCTCACTAAGTAGCTGAGGCTGGTTGTGGACGGCGATCCTCTTGTCTTAGCCTCCCAAGTGCGGGGATTACAAGCGTGTGCGCCACCACACCGTTTATAATGTCCATTTTTTTTTTTTTTTTTGGTGGTACTGGGGTTCCTGGGAGCCCTTCTACCTCCGGGCTATACTCCCAGACCTATTTTATATTTTTATTTGGAAACAGGGTCTCCTAAGCCAGCACGCGCGGCTGGCTTTGAACCTGCGCGATCCTCCTGTCTCCGCCTCCCAAGCGCGGGGATGACAAGCGTGCGCCACCACGCCCGGCTATAATGTACAATTTTTTAATGTCACTTTTTTGGTACAGGGGATTGAACCCAGGGATATTTTACCTTTAAGTTAAACCACCTTTCCTACATGCACACGTGTGTGTGTCTGTCTGTGTGTGTGTGTGTGAAAGAGAGAGAGAGATTGATTTTGAAACAGGGTCTTACTAAATTGCTGATGATCTCAATAAGTTGCTGAGGCTGGCCTCAGTCCTCCCAAGTGTGTGCCACTGGGCCTGGCTACAAAATTTTAAAACATGCAAAGAAATAGAAAAGTATAAACTATACACAAAGTAGAGGGCTGGATACCCATGAGAGGACCCAAATGTTGGACTTAGCAAATAAAAACTTCCAAGCAAGTATTGCAAATATATCCAAAGAACTATAGGAAAGTATGTCTAAAGAATTAAAAGCATAGCTGGTTGTGGTGGTGCACATTTGTAATCCCCGCGCTTGGGAGGCTGAGACAGGAGGATCACACAGGTTCGAAGCCAGCCTCAGCTACTTAGTGAGGCTCTCAGCAACTTAGTGAGACCCTGGTTCCAAATAAAGTATAAAATAGGCATGGGAATATAGCCCAGAGGTAGAAAAGCCCCTGGGATCTACCCCTAGTACCACCCCCCCAAAAAAATTAAAAGCATAATTGGGGTATCTCATCAAGTACAGAATGTCCATGATGAGGAAATTTTAGAAAAGAATTTTAAAAACGTAAAATATGGGAGATGGAAAGTATAATAACTGAATTAGAAAGTGCACTCCAGAGATTCCCAACGATAGATGGAATCTGCAGATTTGAAAGTAGGTTGATAAAGATGATACAGGCTAAAGAGCAGAGAGGAAAAGACTGAAGGAAAATGAACAAAAACTCTGAGAAACGGGCTTTTCCAGTAAACACACCGGCATGTGCATGATGGAGTGGCAGAGGAGGGAGAGGAGAGAAAAAAGAGCTGAAAAATATTTGGAGAAATATTGGCGGAAGACTTCCCAAATGAGATAGACGGTATGGTCTACTTACCCAAGAAGCCGGTGCAATCCAGGGAGGTAAACCGAGACACACACATAAACACAACAGGATCGAAACCTTGAAAAATAAACAGAAAACCTTGAAACCCACATGGGGAAAAGAGCTTATCGTAAACAAGGGACCCTCCATAAGACTGACAGCTGATTTTGCAGTCCTGGCAGAGACCTAAGTGAATATTCAGAGGGCGCACAACTGAATCCCAAGAAAGAAAGGAAAAATAGATAAATGAATTCCATTAACAGTAAAGCTTTTGTGCTCTAAAGGACGTTCTCAAAAAATGAGAAAATACAGCATAAAGGAAAATACGTTTAGATTGTAAATCTGGGAAAGAATGTATGACTATTATACATATATAGGATTTTACATCTCAATAATAAAGGTATGCCCATGTAAAAATCAGTGAAAAAGTTGGATATATATTTCTTTCTTTATTTATTTATTTTGTGGCACTGGCGTTCCTGGAAGCCCTTCCACCTCCGGGCTACACTCCCAGACCTATTTTTATATTTTTATTTGGAAACAGGGTCTTCTAAGCCAGCGCACGCGGCTGGCTTCGAACCTGCGCGATCCTCCTGTCTCTGCCTCCCAAGCGCGGGGATGACAAGCGTGCGCCACCACGCCCGTCTGGATATATATTTCTCCTAGGAAGTTATCAAATAGCCAGCATATACATGAAAAGATGTCCAACATCCAGTCATTAAGCAAATATAAATCAATACTATCGTGAGATCCCGTTTCCCCCGCTGGAACGGCTTTTATCCAGCCAGCAGACAGGAACAACTTTTGGTGAAGACGTGGAGAAATGGGGACCTTCAGATACTGCACGATGTAAAACACTGTAGCCAATTTGAGGAATTCCTGAGCGAGTTGAAACTAGATCCATCATGCGACCTAGCAATTCTATTAGGAGATAGGTAGCCAAGGAAAATGAAAACTTGATTTCCCACAGAAACATTTCCATGATTGTTATGGTTTAGGTCTTAAGTGTCCCCCAAAGATTTGTGTGTTGAATGCTTGGTCGGGTGGAAGAAACTCTCGGAGATGAGACGGATCGGAAGGAAGTCGTAGCACTTGGGCTGGGGCTTTTAAAGAGGATCTCGGGGCCCTGGCACCTTCTCCGCCCTCTCACTTCTTGACCCCTCAAGGTGAGCACCTTCGCTTCACCGAGTGTTCCCCACCGTGTCAGGCAGCCTCACCACAGGCCCACAGCGATGGGGCCTCGTGACCATGGCCTCAGACCTCTGAAACCAGGAGCCAGAACAAACCTTTCTTCCTTATAAGCTGTTTATGTCGGGCATATTTGTCACAGCAATGGAACTCTATCACAATGAATGCTCACATAGCGTTATTGGTTAAAGAAGCGAGAAACAGTCCAAATGTCCATCAGTTAATAAGTAGATGAATAAAATGCTTATCGACACAAGCCAGGTGTGCTGGCACACACCTATAATACCAGTATTCGGAAGGCTGAGACGGGAGGAGGTCACAGGTTCCAGGCCAGCCTCGGTAACTTAGACACAGTCTGTTTCAAAAATTAAAAACTAGGAAACACAAAGGATACCAGTGGGACTCCAGATAATGGAAGGGAAATACCAGCAAAGCTTGAATGGAAAGATAGGAGAGGAGGAAGGCTGATCTTGATTAATGAGGGTCTACATCTGAACATGTGTAAAATTATGAATATGACATGGTTATCCTGGACAACCATTGGCGGGAGGGGGGAAGGGAAAACGGGGGCGGTGGGGAGAGGGCACCAAATATAGTTTAAATATATACTATTTATGTTCAAAAAATTGTTAAAAATTTTTAAAAAATAAAATATTTTTATTTTTATTAAAAAACAAGGAGTGTAAGTAGAGGTAGAATGTCCCGGGTTCAATCCCCAGTACAAAAGGGGGGGTAGGAAGAGGAGGGGAAGGAAGAAGAAGAGGAAGAGAAGAACTAAAGAAAGACTGGCAGGAGGAGAGATGATAGCTCGTACCTCCATCCCAGCAAGAGCATAGCATCTTGGACTACACAAAAGTGGAGAAAATGTGTTGGATTCTGCATCAGACATCTTGAAGGGATGGTCAGCAGGACTAACCAAGGGCTGGAAAATTTTGAGTGTCAGACCCCAAAGAGTACATGTGTTGGCCTTTGCTGGCCACCTAGTCTTTGTTGCAATTACTTAACTGTAGCGTACACACGGCCATAGGTACCAAGCATAAATGAATGGGCACGATTGTGTGTTCCATACCGTATTTGTAAGAAACAGGACGCAAACCACATTTGGCCCCTGAGATGCTGTGTGCCAGCTACTGGATTCGAAGTCAGGGGTGAAAGCCGGGCGTGCTGGCGCACGCCTGTAATCCCCGGACTTGGGAAGCTGAGACAGGAGGATTGCAGGTTTGAGGCCAGTCTCACAACTTAGCAAGGCCCACAGCAACTTAGAAAGACCCTGTTTCTAAACGAAAAAATAATATAGGGCTGGGGATGTATAGGCCAGAGGTAGAACTCTCCTGGGTTCATTGCTAGGATGGATAGATGATGGATGGATGGATGATTGAATTGATTGATGGATGGATGGATGGATAGATGGATGGATGATTGAATTGATGGATGGATGGATGATTGAATTGATGGATGGATGGATGATTGAATTGATGGATGGATGATGGATGGATGGATTTTTGATTTGATAGATGGATGATTGGATGGATGGATGGATGATTGGATGGATGGATGGATGATGGACAGTTGGATGGATGGATAGATGGATGGATGGATGGATGGATGGAAATCCAGGTGTGATTTCTGTTCATAGGGATGATGGGGTTGCCGTTAACTGATATTATGACGACTGCAGATTTAGCAGATCTCTGGGAGACGTGGTGTGGACATGTCAGCGGTGAAGCTTTGCAGACCCCCGTAGGCAGATGGGACCCAGGCAGGTGGATAAACAAGCCTGGAGTTGGTGGCAAAGGTGTGGTCTGGAGTCATCAGATGAAGGTGCTGCCCGAGGCCCCAGAGCAGATCAAAACAGGGAATGAAGACAGAGGAGAGGAGAGGTCCCTGGCCTAGGGCTCCCGCACTGAGCCACCAGGGAGACGAGGAGCTGGTGAGAGGGACAAGAAGAAGCACCCAGAGGAGAGTGGAGAACCAGGAGGACGTGGCTTCCCGAAGCCAAGCTGTTGGAGTGGTCCAGAGAGGCTCACTCCATCCTTTCCTATCCCAGCATGCCAGAGTGCAGATGAGCAGAGAGATGCTATTCCAGGAATATGAATTTCTAGGCAAGAAAAAGCATCAAACTTTTTTTTTGTTTGTTTGTTTTTATTTGTCTTTTTGTTTTGGGGATTGATTTTTAATAAGAAACTATTTGTAACATTTTACTTCCTGTAAAACTGGTAAACACCTGTGCCCTGGAGGAAGGTTGAAATCCTTTGAGCTGGAGGAAGGAAAATGGATTCTTTTTTTTTTTTTTTTGGTGGTACTGGGGTTCCTGGAAACCCTTCTACCTCCGGGGCTACACTCCCAGATCTATTTTATACTTTTTAAATTTGGAAACAGAGTCTCTTAAGCCAGCACAGCTGGCTTCGAACCTGCACGATCCTCCTGTCTCCGCCTCCCAAGTGCGGGGATTACAAGCGTGCGCCACCATGCCCGGCTGGAAAATGGATTCTGACGGAGCAAGGTGGTGCACACCAGCAATCCCAGAACTTGGGAGGCTGAGACAGGATAGTGCAGATTTTTGAAGCCAATCACACCAACTTCGTGAGGCTCTCAGCAACTTGGTGAGACCCTGTTTCCAAATTAAAAAAAAAAAAAAAAAGAAGGAAAAAAAGAAAACGGGTTCTGTAATCAGACCCAGGACCAAATCTCAGCTCTGGATTCTTATACCATCCGTCCATTATCTTTGGACCTCGTTCTTCTGGTCTGCGTGATAAGCTATCATCAAAGCTCCCCTCTGAGGGCGGTAGGGAGACTAAATGAGAAAGAGCGTGTGCAGGACACCCGGCACCTAGGCTCACGGTCCTGGGGAAATTAACAGTACATTAGCCTGGTCATCTGGAGCACGTCGTTATCCGGGTTAATTTTCCTGGGGCAGATCTTTGATGTCTGTGCACTACTGTAGGAGTCAGAATTTTCAGCCTTTTTTATTTTTTCTAGGATAGCTTTCAGAAGATGCGCGGAGGAGGCGTCTGAGTGCCTACATTTGGAAAAGAACTAGCACACCGACACCTTCCTGGGCAGTGCTGGCTTGTTCTCCTAAGCCGTAGAGAACATCCAGGTCTCCCCTTAGCCGTGGAATGAAAAACTAATAGTTCCCCAAAGCTGCCGTTAATAAGTGTAGCTCTCTTTGTCTAAGGGAGAGCTGTTTGTGAGCGCGGCGCAAACCGTCTAGTGACATTTTGTGGAAATGCACGGTGGGGTCCCCCACGTGAGTGACATCTCGTGGAACTCTGGGTGTCGAACCCATTCAAGTCGTCGGTACAATTTTTCATCTTTCCGGGTAGGGTGGGGACGGGAGGGAGTCGAGTCTTCGCAGTTTCTTTCGTTTCGATACGGCGCAATCTTGTCCATAGTCTCCACTTTAATTAATGTAATTAAAAGGGGATAAAGGGTGTGTGGAAATCGTGTGCATTTGGTCGCGGGGATCAGAATAATTAAAATGTATGAAATGCGGCCGATTCCTGAGATGGGAAGAGGGAGAACGGCCCCCTTCTGGGATTTAAAGTCACGAGGTTGAGAAATGCCCGTGGTGATCTGGGACGCGTGCATAATGTGGTATCTCTACACATGGGCAAGGGAAAAGGGGCGTCGTTTTGTTTCGTCTTTCTATTGGGGTAGGGGGAAATAATTTGATCATGCAATTTTAGGATTTTCAGGCTAGCAATAAAACTCTCTTTTACACAAATCAAGTGGGAAGTAAGTAATGTTGACTTGACATCCTGCCACATGCTGGATTCCACCCGAAGGACTCCTGTACTTGAGCTCATCGGAGCTTTCCCAAGCGTGTGCTAGGTCGATGTGTTACTTCAGGGGCGGGGTGGCTGAAGCCTAGAGTAGGGCAGGGAAGGTGGCTGTCTTCTGCAAGGTCTTTGCAGCTAGCAGGTAAGAGAGCCAGTGTATGTCTTCACGGCTTTTTGTTGGGTCTTTCAATGAGAGAATATCTCACCCTTCGTTGGAGTCAGATTATAAATCTGAATTGAAAGAGTGGCCAGGAGGAGATACGGAAGGTAGGATGGAAACCAGGGGTGTTCTACCTGCAAGCTATATACCGCTTCATTCTTTGGGTACCTTCTCCACCTCCACCAGCAATGTGGAAGTTTCGTGCATCTCTGATATGTATTTCCTGTACCTTTATTCTGGCTAGATATTGTTGCTTGAAAGATATTAATAATCCTGGCTGTGTGTTTTGTGTTCTCCCTGCTGGTATGAGACAGATGCAGCTCTGATCTCTGGCCTTCATTCGTTCAGGGCTGTCGTCGGGGCCTGTTCTGCACATTAAACAGCCCTTTGTTTTTAAAAGTGTTATAGATTGCCTTTTTTTTGAGGTCTTTATTTAACACAAATTTAAAAAATTGACAGCTAGAGCAGTTGTTAGCGCAGTTCCTTTATTTCTCTTCTTCCTGGTCATGTACTTCTCTACGCCCTTGCTGCTATGGGAGGTCATGGGACCAGTTTGATCAATCAAAGTGACATGGTTCATCTTTAAGCAGGTTCATGCAAGAGCCGATTCACTTCTGTCTTCTGTTGCTGTAACTTGGCAATTGTCGTTGAGATCAGGGAGACGCAAGAAGGAAGAATTGAGTTGCTGCTCGGAATGGAGGTACACCTGGCCAACTTTGCCCAAGTGGGAAATCAACACTTCTTTTGTTTAAACCACTGAGATCTGGGCTTGTTTGTTACTGCGGCATCACGTGGTCTTGCCCTGCTGATGTTTTGCTAGCTTCGTCTCCCTCATTTACTTTAGTGGATTTTGAAATCATGGTCGTGAGTAGACTATTTGAAAAGTACAAACACATACTACATTCTTTTTAAGACTAACATGAATTTAAATGACACATATTAGATAAGTGGCTTGAAGTTTGGTAAGACCCCTTATAGTAATTAGGATTTCACAATAGCAAGGCCAAAAGGCACTAACTAATCCAGCTAGAACTGGCACTGTTTTTATCTTTTCAGAGTTCTCCAAAAACCGAAACACCACCATTTCTCCAAAAGACACATTCCGGTTCTTATCATCTTGGTATTCAAAAGTCTTTTATTATTTCTTTCTTTCTTTCTTGGTACTGGGGATTGAACCCAAGGGCATTCTACCTCTGAATTATACCTCCAGTTCTTTTTATTTATTTTTATATTTATTTATTTATTTATTTATTTATTTATTTATTTATTTATTTATTTTGGTGGTACTGGGGTTCCTGGAAGCCCTTCTACCTCCGGGCTACACTCCCAGACCTATTTTATATTTTTATTTGAAAACAGGGTCTTAAGCCAGTGCGTGTGGCTGGCTTCGAACCTGCGCGATCTTTCTGTCTCTGCCTCCCAAGCGCGGGGATTACAAGCGTGCGCCACCACGCCCGGCTATTTTTTTTTTTTTTTAATTTTGAAACAGCATCTCCCTAAGTTGCAAAGGCTGACCTTGAACCTGAGACTTTCCTGTCTCAGCCTCCCAAGTACTGGGATAACAGCCATGAGCCACAGATGCAGCTCAGAAAACTTCCTCAGGCCCGGATGCGACCCCTCCTCAGTGCTCTTAAAATTAATTCCTCTGAGCCGGGCGTGGTGGCGCACGCTTGTAATCCCTGTGCTTGGGAGGCAGAGACAGGAGGATCGAAGCCAGCTGTGCGCGCTGGCTTAGGAGACCCTGTTTCCAAATAAAAATGTAAAAATAGGTCTGGGAGTATAGCCCGGAGGTAGAAGGGCTTCCAGGAACCCCAGTACCCAAAAAAAAAAAAATTTAATTAATTCCTCTGATCCTATGCCTATGGAAAGGGAGGTTAAAAATTGCTTATTCTGTCCTTTCTCATAAAGCCCTCTGCTAGGAGGCCACGGTCCTTGTCTTTGGTCCCCCTCTCCTCTGTAAACTACCCAGCAGAGATTCACTTAACCTTTCCCCATAACCCTCTAATGAGGTTCTGGGAGACGCTGGCTACCATGAAAAGATGCTTTGATTTTCCTGTGTGGCGCAGCCTGCCATCCTCCTGTTGGGCCGCCATCCGCCCGGCTCTCTCCTGCCCCTGCATTCCAGTCTCTTCTCCGTCTATGCCAGCAGAGTCCCCTCCTCCTCCCTCCTGGAACACCCTTTCTCCTGCTCAGATCGACCTTGGCCATTCCAGCAGTCAGTCTTTTTATGTATGGCTTCTGAACTATGTGTCCTGCATCCCCTTAGAAAATTGATTTTTAATTCCAAGAAGAGTCAAATGCCTTTTGACCTGGGACTCCATTCAGTCCCCTTCTCTGAGCCATTTTCCCCTGTCGATTTTACCCTTCACCCTCCTTGCTCCTCCTCTTCGGCAGGTGCAGCCCCCACGGTCATCCCTTGAACTGCCCCGTCCCCTGGTCCCAGCGTGTCGAGTCCCGGGGAGAATTAGCTCACGTCACGGACCTCTAGCAGCTGCTCCCCCGAGCATCTCATGACTGTTCTTCCATCCCCAGCCCCCAAGGATGTGGCCTCTCATGAATGCGGGATTTTGATCTTGTTTTTATTTTATATTTTTGTAAACACAATGTGGGTTTTGTGCCTATTTACTGGGCCTCTAACATATCCAGTGTGATTGCAGCATCGCCTTGTTGCAAAAGCTAGCGGCCTCTTTTCCAGATGTGCCCTGTAGAAAGTCTCCGGGATGAAGCCGGGTGGGCGCGGTGGAGCACACTTGTAATCCCAGCATTCGGGAGGCTGAGACCGGAGGATCACGGTTCGTGGACCGCCTCAGCTACTTAGTGAGGCCCTCTGCAACTCAGTGAGACCCTGTTTCAAAATAAAGTTTAAAGAGCCGGGCATGCCGCCGGGCGTGGTGGCGCACGCTTGTAATCTCCGCGCTTGGGAGGCAGAGACAGGAGGATCGCGCAGGTTCGAAGCCAGCCGCACTGGCTTAAGAGACCCTGTTTCCAAAAATAAAATAGGTCTGGGAGTGTAGCCTGGAGGTAGAAGGGTTTCCAGGAACCCCAGTACCACCAAAAAAAAAAAAAAAGAGCCGGGCGTGGTGGCGCACGCTTGTAATCCCCGAGCTTGGGAGGCAGAGACAGGAGGATGGCGCAGGTTCGAAGCCAGCCATGCGCGCTGGCTTAGGAGACCCTGTTTCTAAATAAAAATGTAAAAATAGGTCTGGGAGTGGAGCCCGGAGGTAGAAGGGCTTCCAGGAACCCCAGTACCACAAAAAAAAAAAAAAAAGAATAAAAAAATAGGGCTGGGGGTGTAGCTCAGATGTAGAATGCCCCTGGGTTCCATCCCCAGTACCACAAAAGAAGAAAAATAATACTAATGAGATGAACATACTTGTCACAAGGAACAATCGCTCTGTGTCAGCCTGGTGTCTGGCATCCACCTCGCCCGGCACACGTGCCTGCTTTTGCTCAGTCTCCTCTCGATGGCGATTAGACCCTCCCAGGAATCTGCACACGCCCCATCGTAACACACATAGCGTTTTGCTCTTAACTGTACCTCAGTTGTCATCCCCTCTCGTTTCCACGCTTTGCTTATTTAAGCCAGGACCCACGTCTGTCTCGGTGACCATATTGTCCCCGAGGCCTAACGGGGACAATAACAGAGAGACCTCATTTAACAAGTGAGCGGTTACAAGAACGAATCGATGGAGCGTCCGGCCATCCCAGAAATAGACAGATGATCCCGACTCAGACGAACTGACTTAACAGTATCTCAGCTTTCCAGTGGTGCGAAACCACGTGCATTCAGTAGAAACTGGACTTGAAATTTTGATTTTTTTTTTTAAGCGGGGCTTGGTGGCATATGTCTATAATCTCGGTACTCCGGAGGCTGAGATGTGAGGATCAGAGTTTTGAGGCCGGCCGCAGCAAATTAGCAAGATCCTGTTTCAGAAAAAACTTTTTTTTTTTTTTTTATTGTAGTAGGGATTGAACCAGGGGCATTCTGCCTCTGAGTTATACTCCCAGCTCCCCCCTTTTTTTGATACTGGGATTGAACCCAGGGGCATTCTACCATTCTACCTCCAAACTACACCCCCAGCCCTAATATATTATATATATAATATAAAATGTATGTTTTATATATATAATGTTATATATATATAACATAAATAAAATATATGTTATATATATTTATTTATTTACTTTTTTGTGGTGCTGAGGATAGAACCCAGGGGCCTTCTATCTGTAGGCCACACTCCCAGATCTATTTCATATATTATTTGGAAACAGGGTCTCACTAAGTTGCCGAGAGCCTCACTAAGTAGCTGAGGCTGGCTTCGAACCTGTGCGATCCTCCTGTCTCAGCCTCCCCAGTGCTGGGATTCCAGGCTTCTTCCTCCATGCCCAGCCCTCCTGGTTGCTTGAGCTCCTTCCTTTCTTAATTCCACAGTGCTGGAAGAGAATGTGTGTTGTATCATGTAGACAAGGGCGTGCCGGCGGCTCGCCCACAGTGGGTGGAACTTGGGGCGCGCCTCTCTGCCCACCTCCTCTCCACCTTTTGAACTTGGTTCATTTAACAGTGGACATTTCATTTCTTCCATCAATTATTCCCATTTGTTGATGGTGTGCACAACTCTGTTTCACTTTATTTATTTATTTATTTATTTAGTACCGGGGATTGGATCCAGGGGTATGAACCTCCAAACAACACCCCCGACCCAATGAGAGTCCCGCCAAGTTGCCACCACGCCCGGCTTTATTTTTAGTTTGAAACAAGGTCTGGCTAGGTTGATGAGAGGCTCACTCCTTGCTGAGGCTGGCCTCGAACCTGCGATCCTCCTGTCTCAGTTTCCCAAGTCCTGGCTGGTTCCTGTTAGTTCCCACTGGATTCCGCTGCCCGCCCTGGGAGCCAGCGCTGTGTTCCTGTGTTCGGAGCCGGCCGGAGCCCAGGGGATCCGACTGCAATCCTGCGCTCGTGCCGATCAGTGGCCCAGAGTGCGGTGTGCCCAGTGGGTAAACTGAGGCATAGAAAGCCCAATGACTTGTCTCTGGCTCCTGGGGTCGGATGGCAGTGCCTCCACTTGGACCTGGCCGGCCCCGAAATGTTAGGTTTGTTAATTGACCTTCCTCTGTTTGTACTCAGGATGGAACCCAGGGCTTTCTACCCCTGAGCTACGCCCCCAGCCCTATTTATTTATTTGTTTATTTATTATTTCTTTATTTTTGGTACTGAGGATGGAACCCATGGGCATTCCACCTCTGAGACACATACCCCCAGCCCGTATGTATGTATGTGTGTATGTATGTATGTATGTATGTATGTATTTTTGCAGTACTGGGGATGGAACCCAGGGGCATTGTACCTCCAAGCTATACCCCCCAACCCTATATTTTTATTTTTTCTTTTCTTATTTATTTATTTATTTATTTATTTATTTATTTATTTATTTTTGCAGTACTAGGGATGGAACCCAGGGGTAATGTACCTCCAAGCTACACCCCCAGCCCTATATTTTTTATTCTTTCTTTTCTTATATTTATTTATTTATTTATTTATTTGTTTGTTTGTTTGTTTGTTTTTACAGTACTGGGGATGGAACCCAGGTGCATTGTACCTCTGAGCTATACCCCAGCCCTATTTTTCAGTCATTTTATTTTATTTTATTTTATTTTTGCAGGTCTGGGGCTGGAACCCAGGAACATTTGACCTCTGAGCTACACCTCCTGCCTTTTTTTAATTCTTTATTTGGAAACAGGGTCTCACTGAGTTGCAGAGGGCCTCACTAAGTAGCTGAGGTTGTCCTTGAACCGCGATCCTCCCATCTCAGCCTCCCGAATGCTGGGATGACAAGCGTGCGCCATCATGCCCGGCTAGTCTTTTTATTTTTGAAACAGGGTCTCACTGAGTTGCAAAGGGCCTCGCTAAGTAGCAGCTGAGGCTGGCTGTGAACCGCGATCCTCCGGTCTCAGCCTCCCAAGTCCTGGGATGACAAGCTTATGTGACCACCCCCAGCTTATTTTTTTTTATTTTGAAACAAGGTCTTCCTAAGTTGCTGAAGGTGTTGCTAAGTTACCGAGGCTGACTTCGAACCTGCGATCCTCCATTCTCGGCCCCCTGAGTACCGGGGTTAGCCGCGTGCATCGCCGGGCTGTGGACTGACTTTCAGGAGACTGAGGCCTGGGCGGTGGGGCCAGGGCTCCCTCTGCGGCCCCTCCAGGGCTCCTGTGGGATGAGACTGTTTCTCCTGGTGAAAAGTCATTCCCGGTCCCACAATTTGCACCATGAAAGGTCTCGTGTGAAGCCTCCTGAAAGAAGTTATTAAGCATTATTAATACAATTATGCACAACAAAAGACATAATTTAACTTCCCCACAGCCAACAAAGAAATTCATTTGAAGCTTCAGGAGCTGCAGCTGACAGGGCTCCTCAGAGTGGGCGCTGCGGGCGGCGGAGAGGGGGCGTGGGCGAGGAGCTTCTGCCACCTTGTCCTTCCAGAAGCTTCCATGCGGGAGAGACTGCACCTCTCCCTCAGCCCCTCCCTCCCCCGGCACTCACGGCTGCCCACGGCGTTTCCTTATCAAGGCACAGGCAGACCCAGAGAACAGTCCTTCTGAAGACAGAAAACGTGACCATGGTCCCAGTGCTGGGGAGGCTGAGACAGGAGGCTCACAGGTTCGAGGCCAGCCTCAGCAACTTAGGGAGAGACCCTGTTTCAGAAGAAAAAAACATAAAGCAGGGCGTGGTGGCCCACGCTTCTCATCCCAGCATTTGGGAGGCTGAGACGGGAGGATCGCGGTTCGAGGTCAGCCTCAGCTACTTAGTGAGGCCCTCTGTAACTCAGCGAGACCCTGTTTCAAAATAAAAAGAATAAAAATTAGGGCTGGGGTGTAGCTCGGAGATAGAATGCCCCTGGATTCCATCCCTGGTACTGACAATAAATAAATAAATAAATAAATAAATAAATAAAAAGGGGATATGGCTTAGAGATGGCATGCCCCTGGGTGTAATCATCAGTGCCCCCCTCCCCCCAAAAATTGACTGTGGACAGTCATCCTACTTGGACGCTGTACTTTATGTATTTCTGACTTCATTGAAAATATCAGAAGTAGTTAGCCTGGTGTGGCGGCTTTTGTAATCCCAGCACTTGGGAGGCTGAGACAGGAGGATTGCAGGTTCGCAACCAGCCTCAGCAACTTAGTGAGGCCCTGTCTTCAAATAAAGAATTTTTAAAAAGTAGGGCTGGGGGGGGGGTGTAGATTTGGAGGTATAAAGCCCCTGGGTTCAATTCCCGGTATTGAAAAAAAAAAAAAGGAAGGAAAAGAAAAAAAGAAAGAAAGAAAGAAAAGAGTGAGTTGTTTGTGTGTGGCACTGTGTCAGCCGTAAAGCGTTCAACATTCACACTTGCTGTTATTGCTTGTGCTCAGAGAAAACAGAGTCCCTGGAACTGTGTGTGGGGCATACAGTAGGTGCCTACTAAGTGCTTATTTTCTGAGTGAACAACACAGATGAGATCACTGAGGACCCCACTAGTTCAGCTCCTTGCCCAAGGTTACTTCTCTAGTAGGAATAGAGCCAGGATTCAAACCCAGAGCCCTCGGCCCTCCCGTTCCCTCTCTGGATTCCTGGGATAGACCTCCTGGTGGTGTGGAAATTGCTGGCCCGGGTATTCAAGGGAGCCCCAGGCTGAGATCCAGCAAATGTGGCTTCTGGCCTTGCTGAGGTCCAGGTGTGACCTAGGACAGGTCTCTCTCCACCCAAACTCTGATTTTTTTTTTTTTTTAAGTGCTGGGGATGGAACCCAGGGGCATTCTACCTCCGAGCTACACCCCCAACTTGATTTTTTATTCTGTATTTTGAAACAAGGTCTCACTGAGTAGCTGAGGCCGTAATCCTCCTGTCTCAGCCTCCCAAATGCTGGGATTAAAAGTGTGCGCCACCACCACGCGTGGCTCCCAAACTCCATTTTCTAACCTGTCAAATGAAGGGGAGGAGGCCCGGCGCTCTAAGGGTCTGAGGAGCCCTGGAGGTTTCTGACTTGTCCTCTCTGGTGCTCACTTGGAACTCTGGCCAGGGCTCCCCGGGAAGGGGACTGCCACTCTGCGCTCCATGCAAAAATCTCAAAATGTTCTCAGCCAGAGAAACAGCTGGTGCCCTGACATGAAAGTTCAAGGGAGAGAAAGAAAGAAAAGCAAACTCCTGCATTTGAAGGCCGGGGGGTAGTTTGGGCTTGGGCCGGGGAGAGAGAGACACACACAGAGAGAGAGAGGGAGAGGGAGAGGGAGAGGGGGAGAGGGAGAGAGAGACACGGAGAGAGGGAGGGAGGGAGGGAATGGAGAGGAGAGAGAGGGGAAAGGGGGAGAGAGAGAAAGAGAGACAGAGACAGAGAGAGACAGAGACAGAATGGAGAGGAGAGAGAGGAGAAGGGGGGAGAGAGAGACAGAGAGAGAATGGAGAGGAGAGAGAGGAGAAGGGGGGAGAGAGAGACAGAGAGACACGAGAGAGAATGGAGAGGAGAGAGGGGAAGGGGAGAGAGAGAGAGAGAGAGAGAGAGAGAGAGAGAGAGAGAGAGAGAGAGAGAGAGAGAAAGAGAGAGAGATAGATTGCTCTGATCTCGGGCTGGGCGGGTGCAGCCTATAATCTGAAACAGACTGTTCCGGGTGATAACTGTGCCCGGCTCTGATCCCTGTCATACAAGAGCAGTGATTTTTAAAGAGAAAGGGGCAAAAGGAAACCCCCCCCCCAAAAAAAAAACCCCTAGCCTGTGTCTTTAAAGCCTCTCTCCCCTCTGGTGTGTGTGATTTTTTTTTTTTTTTTTTTTTTTTTTTTGCATTCTGGTTTGCACGCTAGGCTGGGGCAGCTCCCTCCCCGGCTGGGGGATTATTGATTTGGAAGGCGAGGCTAATTTGCATGTAAATAAATCTCAGGGCTGGGCTGGGCTGGGCTGGGGTTGGGCTGGGACGTCCAGTTGCCTGACTGACTTGCTGACATCACAGCTCATTAGCATGCGGAGGATGCAGTCTCTGCCTCCGAGCCTCCCCGGCACGCCGGCCACTCTGCCCACAGTTATTATTATTTGCTGGCCGAGCCCAGCGTTTCCCGGTCCCCCGCCTCGGGCGGCCTGAGAAGCTGACTGGTCTCTCCGGGGGAAGTCTGGCCCCGGATCAGTCGCTGACACCGAGGCTGAGGCCGGGGTCTGTGACTTCTCGGGTTGTCGTGAAGAAACTGGGTTCCCTGGAAGGCGATCGGAGAGCTCCGGGGACCCCTAGGAGGGGAGAAGTCACCGTCCCCGCTGGCCCTGTGCAGCCCCGCTGGGTCTGCACAGAATGCTCTTTCCTGGGGGGCGCCAAGCCGCTGGGGTTTAAGCCCCGCTTCTCTGGAGGGGCTCCCATTTGATTTGCAAAGGCGATTCCAGAGAAGATGGTCCCAGTCCTGCTGGCATCTTCTGACAGATCCAAGGAGAGAGAGATCTGGGGCAGGTGACAAGCTCCGGGGCGTCTGGCAGAAGGTTCCTCTGGAGATAGGGCGTCTGGTCCTCCCCGGAGCTGGGTAAGAAATTTACTAATTCCCAAATGAAACATCAGCTATGTCTCCTAGGGAGGACGAGAAAGGACCTAGGCTGTTTGCACCGGGTGGGGGTGGGGGAGAGGCTTTTAGCCAGGTTGTGGGGGGTTTGGGTTTTTTTTTTTTGGGGGGGGAATAGTCTCTTAGCCAGGTCATGGGCTTTTGGAGGGGATAGTCTGTTAGCCAGGTCATTGTATTTTGGGGGGCATAGTCTCTTAGTCAGGTTGTGGGTTTTCTTGGGGTATAGTCTCATAGCCAGATTGTGGGTTTTGGGGAGTATAGTCTTGTAGCCAGGTTGTGGGGTTTTGGGGGCATAGTCTCTTAGCTAGGTTGTGGGTACTGGGGGGCATAATCTTTTAACTAAGTTGTAGGTTTTTGGGGGTATTGTCTCATAGCCAGGTTGTGGGGTTTTGGGGGCATAGTCTCTTAGCCAGGTTGTGTGTACTGGGGGGGCTTAATCTTTTAACCAAGTTGTGGGTTTTGGGGGGTATTGTCTTATAGCCAGGTTGTGGGGTTTTGGGGGGTATAGTCTCAAAGCCAGGTTGTGGGGTTTTGGGGGGCATAATCTCTTAACCAGGTTGTAGGTTTTGGGGGCTCTAGTCTCATAGCCAGGTTATGGTTTTTCTTGGGGGGATATAGTCTCTTAGCCACTATTAGCCCTTTCTTTGCTTATTAGAAAGTTCAGTTGCAGGGAGAGGTCACAGATACAAGGAGCCTGAGGGAAGCTTGGATTTCGGGGGCTCAATCGGCAGCATTTGCCTAAAGCACACCTTTTAAAAAAAATAAATAAATAAAGGGAGAAAGGGTTAAAACCCAAACCCTGGTGGCCTTCCTGGGCCTGCCGCCCGCCGCTGTCATCACAGAACATGACAGCCAGAACATTTCGCAGGCTGGCTGAGGCCAGAGGACTTAGCCCAGGCTTCCAGTGGAAAAGGGCGAGTTTTAGCCTGAGATTTCAGATTCGAAATGGTGACTGAGCGTCGGAATCTGCCCACAGAGCCAGCCGAAGCCCGTGACGCCTTCCCTCTCCGGCTTCTTGGTTTCTTCTCTCTTGCTCGCCCTCAGCACCGATCGTAGCATGACTAATCCGCCAGGGAGGCTGGTCGACAACAAAATACAGATTTTTCATCCCGTTACATTTAGTTTGGTGAGCTGGGGCTCTGCCAGGGTCCAGTGGGACTTTGAGGGACTATAAATAATCCGGGCTGGGCAGAGTCACACCGGGGCAGATTATTTCTGCCAGATGTCATGGCATCTGCGGGGCCCTATCGGGGCTCCCCTGGGCGTTAACTTAGGCACACAGGTAATCTCCCCAGGGACAGGTGTGTTTCCTGTGCGAGGCCGTCGGGAGGGCCCCGTGCTCTGTGGATACACACACAGGCTGCCGTAGACCTGCCGCTGACTGTGGCTGGCTCTCTGCTAATAAACATCTCTTCCCAGAGCGTGTTTGAAATAATATCAGGGAGACTCTTAACTGCACAAAAGCATCCTGCCTTCCTCACTAGAGGCTGGGCCGGCTGCTCTCAGCCTCCCCGGAAGGCTGCCTGCTTGCCAATTACTGTCACAGATGGCTCCAGGACAGTCCCGTGGGCTCCAGGTCAGCAAAGCCACCGTAGTCTAGAAATTCGCATCTGAGTGCTTGGAACGGTTTTTGCCTCTTCGTAGAATATCTTCCCCTTGGGGATTCTTGTTTGGATGTGAAATTTAGAGCCCCTGGGTCCCCATGGGGCTTTGTGGTCTGGGAAGAGTCACGGGGGGGGGGGGGCGGCCGGAGATGGATGGTCACGTGACATGTTGGGGGGGTGTTTACCATGGTTTCTCCCACGCAGCCGCAGCCGGGGAAAGATTGGACCTCCAGGAGGAATGGACGGTGCTTTATGGAAGGTTCAAGAAGGAGCCGGGGACTCGGGGGTTAAACAGTATGCGGTGGTGGAGCAGAGGTATTTAGACTCCTGTAAATACCGGGAGAGCCGTAGAAGCCCAGAGAGAGGGACAGGCAGAGGGTACTAGGTGCTCAGTAAATACCAGCCATTAGCGTCGTCCTTGTATCTTGTCATGATGAGCGCCCCAGACGGAACCAGAGAGTCCACTGAACGTAGATGACGTGCGTGTGTGATAGAAAATATGTGTGCGTCCGTCTGCCCGCAGAGAGGGCACGCTTGCCAAAAACGACGTCCCTCCCCTGCCGGAGCCGCACGGTGCCCACGTTGATGGAGTCGATGGGATGAAGTGTCTGTCTGACCCAGAACCCCCCGCGACCTGCAGCCCCTAAAAGTGGCCGGACAGTCCAGTGGCTTAGGACGCGCTGGAGCCCACCCGTCCCAGCAGCCGAGCCCTGGGTAGGGAGAGCCGCCGGGTCCAAGTGGGAGCCGCCGCCTCTCTGCGATGCATTTGTAACTCTGGGTGTAAGAGGTGTTTCTCATTTCTTTCTCCATTTTGTTGTTGTTGTTGTTGACCCCGGCACAGGCATTTAGCATTTTCTGTTCCATCCAGGGAGGCTGTGGACTCTGCGTCTCACCTGCTAGGTAACTCATCACCGGTGCCCAGGTTGCATCTGTGCCTCCATCCGGGCGGCCTTGGCTTCGGGGTTGGCCGTGTGCCCGGGGCCTGTCCTTGCCAGCTTTGATGGACGTCTTCCGTGCCAGGGCGCAGGCTCCCATCACGCAGCTGGACAGCGGTTTCTCTCTGTCCTCTCTACGTCTTTTTTTTTTTCCACGTAAGGGAAATGGAGCTCCGGGGGCCGGTCTGCCAGGTAAACTGAAAGTGAATTCAAGGAGCTGGAAGGGTCTGGCATGAAATGGATTTCCCCAGATGCTCAGAATTTGGCTGGCCACGGGTCCTGGTGGAGTTGTGTTTTGCATGGAGAGTAATATTTTGACTTGGGCAGAGCCCACCTTCGTGGCCTCCTGCGGCAGGCCTGCCATCTTGGGAAGGTGGTCTGACCTCTCTGATCGTGGGTTCCTCATACGAGCATTGAGCGTAAATTCAGCTGAGCACTCAGGAGTGCCGTGTGGATTGGGGCCGCCGTTCCTTTGCCTGGATCCTGCTCCTTGCTGGCTGTTGGGTTTTATTTCTTCAGGATCCAGTGGCTTTTCTTATTTCCCATTTAATCTCAACCTCTGGGCAACAGAGAGCAGAAGTTATTTTCCTTTTCTTGATACTGGGGATTGAACCTAGGAGCTTTTACCCTCCAAGCTATACCCCGGCCCTTTTTTAAAATTCTTATTTTTTTTTCATTTGAGACTAATCTTGCTAAATCGCTGAGGCTGGCCTTGCATTTGCAATCCTCCTGTCTCAGCCTCTCAAATCCTAGGATTATAGGCATATACCACCATGCCCACTAGGGGCGGTACTTTTAACATTCATTTGTCAAAAAAAAACTAGAAGGTCACAGAGACAAAATAACTTCCCCTTACTGAAAGAGCTGGTGACCCGTTCCTGGTTCCCTGTCCAGTGCCGCTTCTAGGAGACATAAGTGTTCTCAGAGTGAGGAGGGCTCTTACACACCCACCCAGCTGCCTCCCCGGAGGCCAGGACCTCATTATTCCCAGAGCCCTAAACCCTGGGCCTCTCTTCACTGTTGTATCAAACGCAGAAACCTTCTGACTTTTTTTTTTTTTTTTTTTTGGTGGTACTGGGGTTCCTGGAAGCCCTTCTACCTCCGGGCTACACTCCCAGACCCATTTTTACATTTTTATTTGGAAACAGGGTCTCCTAAGCCAGCACGCGCGGCTGGCTTCGAACCTGCGCGATCCTCCTGTCTCTGCCTCCCAAGCGCGGGGATTACAAGCGTGCGCCACCGCGCCCAGCAACCCTCTGACTTTTATACCTTACCCATGTGTGCTCGGGTCAAGCAAGAGAGAACCGGTCTCTAATGGAGACATGACCGCTGAGGTGTGGAGACTCACTTTTTTTCTTTCTTCTCTGGTGGCCTACTGTTTGAACAGATTATTGTTGGGAACTTGGCTACTTCTCTTGGGATAAGTCAAAAGGAGAAAAAATAGCACATACAAGGCCCCCCACGCCGGAGGTTAGAGGAAGAGGGGAGTGGGAGGAAGCCAGGCTGGGGAAGTGGCCGAGAGGGCCTCACTACGATCTCCAGTCCACCGTGGAAGTGCAGAGCTAAAGGTGCCCTTTGGGCCAAGTGACAGCTCAGAAGACAAGGCCTTGGTGGGTTCTTCGGCTCCGATCTCTCCCCATCTGTGCTACAAAACCCACAGTGGAACCACCTGACACCCCGAAATCCTCCTCGTGCCCGAACCTAGCACCCGTTTTCCACCATTTTTAGCAGTGCATTTTAACGCTGCACACCATTTTTAACAGTGCTTTTTTTTTTTTTTTTTTTGGTGTTACTGGGGGTGTGGAACCCAGAGGCTTTCTACCTCCGGGCTATACTCCCAGACCCATTTTTTAATATTTTATTTGGAAACAGGGTCTCACTAAGTTGCCGAGAGACTCACTAAGTAGCTGAGGCTGGCTTCGAACCAGCGCGATCCTCCTGTCTCAGCCCCCCAAGCGCGGGGATGACAAGCGTGCGCCACCACGCCCGGCTTTTATGAAAAGGAGCACATTTTCAAGCTCGGTGTGAGCCCGACCGGGGCGGGTGTAGAGGGTGAGCTCCGAGGTCTGTAAAAACCTAATTGGCTGAACGAAGAAAGCGTCAAACATAGAGGAGCTGGAAGGCAGAACGCTGCACCCTAGAGGCAGGGAAGCCACAGATACTGCGGTTGGCAGTGGGGCCTGAGGGAAACTGGGGTGGCCTGAGAAATAGCCCCCAGAGTCGCGCTCACTCAGAACAGCAGAAGCAACGTGTAGGTGGAGGGCCATTTTGGATTCCTCTCTCCTCTGTTCCTCGTGCCTGAACTGTTAGCCATCAGGGGCCCTGCAGGGAGCACAGGTCTCTTCTCTCTCTGGATGCAAAGCGGAGATGAAATTCCCAGTTGAATCTTCGACGGCCCAGCACCCAGCCTGTCTCAGACAATCGATGTCCCCTCATCGGACCGGGCTCCATCAGCCTCAGTTCCTCAGCCTTTACAAATATTATCCGGCTCCATCCAGGCTTAAGAAGAACGGGGACACGAATTCTTAGCATTTCATTCCAGCCGGGCAGGGAGCCATTTTTGCCAATTCTTTTCTTGGCGTCGATTCATCAGTTTCGAGGCACTGGAGAAACGTGTTCATAAATGTTCCAGAACTCGGCTGAGGAACAGCCCCTTTGCCTCTGGTCACAGAATCGGGGATGGTTTCGGGGTAGCTGTGGCATGTATGAAAGTGTCTCTCTGTTACTATTTGTCTGGATAGATAGGAAAAAAAGTAACTTCCATAGGATTCGGGACCTACCGTGTGATGTCTGGAATGAAACAGGTTTTCCATAATCTGCTAATTCTTATAGCACTAATGCAACTGGTTAGCTCTGGTTAGCTCTGTTTAACAGTGGAGAAACCACGGCTTCTGGGACTGGTTAGCTCTATTAACACTGAGAAAGCAAGACTCAAGGGTAAGTGGATTGCTCGTGTTTACGCACACAACAAGTTGTAAAACTTGAGTGCATACCAAGGATGATCATAGTATAAAATCTGAATTATGTTCACTCTTCTGGGCTATACCTTACATGTCTTTATTTTTGGCGGTACTGGGTTGGAAGCCAAGGGCGTTCTACCTTAGAGCTATGCCCCAGCCCTATTTTTTATTCTTTATTTTGAAACAGGGTCTCACTGAGATGCAAAGGGCTTCACTAAGTAGTAGCTGAGGCTGGCCGCGAACCGCGATCCTCCGGTCTCAGCCTCCCGAGTACAGGGATTAGAAGCGTGCGTCATCGCGCCCGGCTACTTTGCACATCTTATCGTAATGCCTCTTGTCAATATTTTTCTCTTCTATGTTTTCTCTTTGAATCCCTCTTTTGAAAAAAAAAAAAACCACCATTATTTAGCTGTTGAATTAAAATCTTTCTTTGTGTGTATGGTTCTGGGGATTGAACCCAGGGCCATTCTACCTCTGAGCTACCCCTCCGGCCCTTTTTATTTTTTTATTTGGAAACAGGGTCTCACTAAGTTGGTGTAGGACATTGCTTAAGTGGCTGAGTCTGGCCTCAAACCTGCAGTCCTCCTATCTCGGCCTCCTGGGATTACAGTACTGGGATTGTAGGCATGCGCCACCATACCTGGCTGAATTAAAATCACGTTGGTTTATCTTTGGCCAAAATCGGAAGCATCCGCAGAGCGTGGTGGCGCACGCTTGTGATCCCAGCATTTGGGAGGCTGAGACAGAAGGATTGTGGTCCATGGACAGCCTCAGCTACTTAGTGAGGGCCTCTGCAACTCAGTGAGACCCTGTTTCAAAATAAAGAATAAAAAATAGGACTGGGGATGTCGCTCGGAGGTAGAATGCCCCTGGGATCCATCCCCAGGACTGCAAATATATATATATATATATATATATATATATATATATATATATATATATATATATATATTGGAGACATCCAACAAGACATACCGGGCATGAAAGGGTGCTTAGTGACTTTTTTTAAAATTTTATTTATATGTGGAACATATTGAAAATGGTAGACTGTGTTTGGTCCCCTCCCCCTCTCAACAATGAGTGTCCAGGTTGACCATGCTGTATTCAAACTTTTACACATATTCGGATGTAGCTCCTCCATTAATCAGCCCCAGCCTTCTTCCTCTCCTCTCCTTCCATCCTGTGAGTGTGGCTTTGAGAATAGAAGCCTGGGCGTATGCGGGGAGCCAGGAAGGCACGCAGCTGAGGGGTCGAAGCTCTGGCCAGTAAGAGAGACTTGGCTAGGCAGAGGGAGCCCGGGGGATTCCACTGGGCTGTGGGTCTACCCCTGGGTGTGCGGTGGGGGAACCAGCTTGTAGCTCCTGGACCCCCTGGCTCCGTGCACATCAGGGATTAGGGAAACCGTTTACGCTCCTCAGGCCTCAGCCCAGAGGATCCCACCGCAGCCGACACGCGTTCCCTTCCAGCCCCGACGTTAATGAACATGAACTTCCCAGGGAGTCCAGGCGCGGCAGTGAAGGGCGGCCGCCCGCGCCCTGGGCTGCTCTTGACAGTCAGTGAAAGGTTAGGCTTCTGCACATGGGGGGCTGCTCCTGGCTCAGCATCATTGCAGAGCTCCAGGAAAGCCCTCCACCTACCAGCCTATCCACCAAGAGGCAATCCCAGTACTCGGGTGGCTGGGACAGGAGGATCCCAGGTTCGAGGACAGCCTCGGCAAGTAGTGAGATTCTCAACCACCTAGCGAGACGCCGTTCCAAAATAAAAATAAAATAAGGATAGGGGTGTAGCTCAGAGGTAGAAGGCCTCTGGGTTCCATCCCCAGCACCATAAATAAATAAATAAATAAATAAATAAATAAATAAATTAGAGCTGGGCTTGGTGGCGCACGCCTGTCATCCCAGCATTCGCAGGAGGATCGCAGTTCAAGAACAGCCTCAGCTACTTAGCGAGGCCCTCTGCAACTCAGGGAAACCCTAGTTCCACATCAAGAATAAAAACTCGGGCTGGGGGGTGTCGCTGGGGGTTTCACGGAGTCGCAAAGGGCTTCACTAAGTAGCTGAGGCTGTCCTTTGAACCGTGATCTTCTGGGTCTCAGTCTCCTGAATGCTGAGGTAGAAGGCCCCTGGGTTCCATCCCCAACACCACAATAAATAAATAAATTAATTAATTAATATCCCTGCCTGAATCTGAGCATTTCACTGCATCCTCCGAAGGCATTAGGCAGCGGGTGGAAACGCAATGCTAAAATCCATCATGCTTTCCCTCTCTGAACCACGGAAGCCCCAGTTCTTGCTGGAATGGCTTCTGGAAAGCGACCAGGTCGAAACCACGTTATCCCTGGGCTTGAACCTGGCGTTCCCCGTCTTCGTCACTCTGGCTGCTTAAGAGGCTACGTCCCAGTGCGATTTGCCCTGACGAGGCTTTAATATCATCTACAATCCTGCACCACCGACTCGCTGAGACGCGGTATCCTAAATGGTAACGATGATATCATGAGCTATTTTGAATTTTTAGGCGAGTGTTGTAGAGAGAAAGAGAATATAGCAAGTGGGGCATCTGCAGGATTCCAGGCCCTGTGGGTAGTTTTAAAATACCAGAGAAGGCCTTGCGCAGTTAACCAGCCCTGCAAGCCTGGTGCTGTTTGCTTGGGACCCATGAGTCTCAAAGGACCCGTAGAACTGATGACCTTTCTGTAAAGATGTCTGGGTCGTCTTTCAAGGCGAGAAGAACCCAGCATTAATCAGATGATGATGATGATGATGATGATTATTATTATTATTGCGGTACTGGGGATGGAACCCAGGGCATCCTACCCCCAAGCCACACTCCCAGCCTTATTTTTTATTCTTTATTTTGAAACAGGGTCTCACTGAGTTGCAAAGGGCCTAAGTAGCTGAGGCCGTCCACGAACCACGATCCTCCTGACTCAGTCTCCCGAATGCTGGGATGATGAGCGTGCGCCACCGCGCCCAACCTTCTCCTATCATTCTTAACTGTTCATTGAAGATACTCATAATCTTTCAAATACTTAACTTGGGGTGAGGCCAGGGTGGTTTTTATTTATTGTGTCTGTTCCCAAGCCATTCTCATCAAGACTGGACATTTTGTAGTATACATAGCAATTAAATTACTCTGAAGTTACAGTACTTTCTCAGCCATACTTCTCCTCTACCCTAATATTACGGTTTGAGTGTAGGGAGTGCATGGCTTGGCAGTGCAGCAGTGTTCAGAGGTGAAGGAATTGAATCAGTGCTTTCACTGCATCCATGGATAAGTCCACTAAGTTCTTTTTTTTTTTTTTTTTTTTGGTGGTACTGGGGGTGGAACCCAGAGGCTTTCTACCTCCGGGCTATGCTCCCAGACCCATTTTATATTTTATTTGGAAACAGGGTCTCACTAAGTAGCCGAGAGCCTCACTAAGTAGCTGAGGCTGGCTTCGAACCCGCGCGATCCTCCTGTCTCCGCCTCCCAAGCGCGGGGATGACAAGCGTGCGCCACCACGCCCGGCCGAAGTTCTAATCATTTGGATGTATTTACTGGGCAGTGGCCCAGGTGGGTGGGGCGTGGCTGGAGGAAGTGTATCAGTGAGGGCGAGGCCTTGAGGACTGTCTTCCTGGCTACTTCTTGTCTCCTTCCCTGCTTTCTATTACCACTGAGTCAAGCTCATCTCTCCTCTGCCCTGCTGTGCCGCCATGATGGCAGCCTTGGAACTGGCCAACTATGGACTGTGCCTCAGAAACAGAGCCAAGTGGACCTTTCATGATCTGGGGCCCCGGGATGGAAAATTGAACTAAAGACACCTGCGCTGACTCTCTGGCATGCTCTCGCTAACTCAGGATATAGGCAGACTTTTTCTGGTGCGGTCTTGGTAAGATACATGCAGCCCGTCAGATAATTGAATCATGATCTATATTTCTGTAATCGCCGTGATAGTACATTTTTAGCTATAGTTTAAAAAATACAGAAAAATAATATGCAATTTTTTGTAGTGGTCATGAAGGGTTCCTAGTCCAGTAGTTGAGAACTGCCAACTATATCCGGTGTTAGAGGTCCACATGTTAAAATAGCACTTACTGAATCATGCTTATTTTTCTAGATATAAGATAAAACCTTTGCCTTTGGGGATTTGCGTAACAGTGGAAACATATGAAAGACACATGCATAAATACAGCGATTTCTGATTATAAATCAGTAAGCATCTAAAAATTATGAAGTGGAGGACAGTTGTGGTAGCACACACGTACAATCCCAGCGCTTGAGAGGTGGAGACAGGTAGATCGCAAGTTACGGGCCAGACTCCGCAACTTAGCAAGATCCTCTTTCAAAAATTAAGAAGGAAAAAAAAAAAATAGGGCTGGGGCTGTAGCTTAGAGGTTGAATGCTCCTGGGTTCAATTGCAGTACCGCATACACACAAAAAGCTGATAGATTGAAATCCAGGCACAGTGGTGCATGACAGTAATCCCAGGACCCGGGAGGCTGAGACAGGAGGCTCGAGGCCAGCCTCGGTAATTTTTAGTGAAACCCTCAGCAACTTAGTGAAGTCCTATTTCAAAATAAAAAATTAAGCTGGGATTGATGGCACACGCTTGTCATCCCAGCATTCTGGAGGCTGAGACAGGAGGATGGTGGTTCGAGGACAGCCTCAGCTACTAGTGAGGTCCTCTGCAACTCAGTGAGACCCTGTTTCAAAATAAAGAATAAAAAATAGGGCTGGGGGTGTAGCTCAGAAGTAGAATGCCCCTGGGTTCCATCCCAGTACCACAAATCAATTAATTAATTAAATAAAAGAGATCGTATGCAGCTTAGAGTAGAATGCCCCCTGGGTTTTATTCCCCAAGAACAAAAAGATGATAGATAGATAGACAGACAGACAGACAGATGGATATAGATAGATAATAGATAGAATGTTCTCTCTCTATTTTTTTTTAAATAAGATCCGTGCCTTTGATTGCTGACACAAATAATAGAAAACAGGCCAGGCTGCGTAGGGCTGTTCTAGGCAGAGCAGGTGCTACAGAAATCCTGAGAGGTGGCTGGCCCTGATGGATTCAAGGGATAAATAAAAGCCCTGGCGGCTGAACCGTCAGGGAAGATGGGCAGTGGGATGACATGGCTGATCCCACGGGGTCTCCCGGGCCCTGCCGAGCAGCCCGCCCCTCCCTCTCCGGCGGTGGGAAGCCGGTGGCACATTGGTGGCGCCTCGCAGGCCGCGGAGTTGGGTGTTGTCACTCACGACCCTCGCTTAAATAACACGTTGTGGTGGGAATTCGATTCTGGAAAAGCAGGAGTGTGTGCAGGGAAGTAAGAAGTTGTCGCAACAGCCTGCGGAGGAGGTCATGGGGAATCGAACTAGGATGGAAGGAAGAAGGGGAAAAAAGCTAACGCACGAGGGTCCTCATGGTCTCGCCGGCACCTGGAGGTCCCCGCCCTTCACCCCTTGTCTTGTCAGATGGGAATCTACCAGCCTGGGAATCCATCACCTGCAGACCGTGAGAATCCAGTTCATCAGGCGCTCATTTATTATTATTGTTGTTGTTGTTGTTGTTGTTGTTATTATTGTTATTATTGTTATTATTGCAGTATTGGGGGTGGAACCCAGGGGCATTCTACCTACAAGCAACACCCCCAACCCTATATTTTATTCTGCTTTTATTTTTATTTTTTATTTTTTTGTGGTACTGGGGTTTCTGGAAGCCCTTCTACCTCCGGGCTACACTCCCAGACCTATTTTTACATTTTTTATTTGGAAACAGGGTCTCCTAAGCCAGTGCGCGCGGCTGGCTTCGAACCTGCGCGATCCTCCTGTCTCTGCCTCCCAAGCTCGGGGATTACAAGCGTGAGCCACCACGCCCGGCTGCTTTTAAATTTTGAAACAGGGCCTCACTGAGTTGTGAAGGGCCTCGCTAAGTAGTTGAGGTTGTCCGCAAGCCGCCATCCTCCTGTCTCAATCAAACATGACACCGGGGACTATTCCCTGCCTGCTCCTCCTCCTTCCCCCTGCTGGGTGTGGGAAGAGGAAGTGAGCTGTTATTGAGAGCAGATCTGAGAAACCTGGCCTCTAGATCCCACCTCGGGAGGGGGCCGCATCTCACCCTCCTTGCCCATCCCTGCTGGCCGGACCCCGAGAGATAGCCGGACCTCTCCTGAAGAGTCCTGTCTCTCCCCTGTCAGGTCTAATTCCATCTGAACCCAGGGGCTTCGCATCCAGCCTTGGTACTTGGTAAGCACCCAATTTCCCCATGTCCCCGTTGCAAGTCTGTGGGGGTCATCCTGAGCCTTGGGCCTCCTCGGGCTCTGGGACGTGGGTTTCTGGGAAGCTTTCCCGCCAGCCCTTTAGCACGGATATTAAAGGGCCGCTGTCAAGATTTTGAAGGGTGTGACCATTGCCAGAAGCCTTACGAGCCAAGCCCCTGAGAGGGGCCGCCGCCAGCTGGCCCCCGTCCACGCCAGCCATGGCTGGGTTTCTGTGGTTCTCTGTGTACAGAGCTGGCCAGCTTCCCCCGCATGAAAGGGGGCCTAATATAAACTAAAAATGTTATTAATAAGCAGCCACTTAAGAATTTCCTATGGCTTGCCAGCGATTTGGGGGCCTCTCTGTGAACAGGCAAAGCAGCCCGGCTTGTTTTACACGGATTTAGGAAAGGTCCGCGTCATCAGCCTGCGGGCCTTCCAGAAAGACCCCCAGATGCTTGGTGACTGGCTTCGGGTCAGCGCCATCAACTTTCTGAGCCTTGGTTGTCTCACCAATAAAATGAAGAGGATAAAAATTTCTGTCTCCTAGCACGGGTTGAGGGTTAAACAAGAAATGTGTTGGAAGGCTCGGCAGAGTCCAACACACTCGGAAGGAAATGTTTTCTTAAAAGGAAAAGTTGAGATAACACCCCAGATATGGTCCACCGTGACTCCATATTTTTCCTCCGGCTCAGGAAAAAGCGATGTGGAGGTCCAGACGCCTCCGGTGCTGAGCCCCAGTGACCACGGCGCTTGGTGTCTCTGATCCTACCATCCTTCCCTGTCAACAGCCCCCGCTCCTTCGACTGACCTTGGAGAGTTTTTGGCAATTTCCATGTCACCTGAGTTGAAAGTGCTTGGTCCTGGATCATCCCAAGAGATCAATAATTTAATGTCTAACCTTCCTGCTTGGTTGTATGTCATTGGTTTGACCTTGAAAAACCAAAGGTTAAGTCATCCTTGGTAAGAGCAGTGACCAGATTGCCTGCTCAGTCAAGCACACCGGGGTACACGCCAAGTGTTTTCATAAAAACTTTCAGGAGTGAACTGTTTGCTCTCTGGCCTTCCACCCCGATGGCCACATATTAGTAGGGTCTAGGTTGACTCTGAGAGAACAATAACCCTGATTGCTTTGTTTGGTTGTTTCCGTATCCCTAGACATACAACAGGCCTAGCATACATAAACATTCCGGGTACATAGTCAGGTTTTACTGTACTTATGTATTACTTTTTTTGTGTGTATGATGCTGGGGATGGAACCCAGGGGCACTCTACCTCCGAGCTACACCCCCAGCCCTATTTTATTCTTTATTTTGAAAGAGGGTCTCACTGAGTTGCAAAGGGCCTCACTAAGTAGCTGAGGCTGTCCGTGAACTGCAATTCTCCTGTCTCAGCCTCCAGAATCTGGGATTACAAGCGTGCGCCATCACACCCAGCTCATGTATGTGGTATGGGATTGAATATGGGTCATTCTACCTCTGAGCCACACCCCCAGACCCATTCTTATTTTTTTTTATCTCGAAACAGGGTCTCACTAAGTTGCTGAGGGCCTCACTGAGTTTCTGAGGCTGCCCTCGAACCTCCAATCCTCCTGTCTCAGCCTTCCATGTACCAGGATTACAGGCATGCGCCACCATACCTGGCTGTCCTGAGCTATTTCATCCTTATAGCTATGTCAAGCAGGGTTAGGATTTGAACCCACGTTACCATAACTACAGAATCTGAGATCTTAAAGTCCACTGTCCTCTGCTAGAGGTTCAGTGCCTCCGATCTCACCCATGAAGTTAGCCAACTGCTTGTACCAAGGAGGCAGAAGTGAACCAGGTACCTGAGCAGATGGCACAGTGGTGTTTCTTAGTTCTTTGCAGATTTGCCTTGAAAGGTGGCGGGGCAGGGTATTGGGGTTCAGTTTGCAGTCCGTCCCCCAAGGAGCATGCCCCTAAATGACTCACCTCTTGGAACTTGCTCTGCTGGATACCAAGTGGAGCAAGAACGCATGTGCCCCAAAGTCCCAGGTAGCGTGTGGACCAAGCCAGGGGGGGCATTATCCAGAGGGAATAACCCCGGGCTGTGTTACCCCCGCAATGGGTCTGACAGCTCAGGAAATCAGAGCCGGTTCTAAATACCCACAGCCATGTGTCGGGATGCGGTGATGCAGGTAGCAGGGTTGCCATGGAGACACCATCAGCAGCCAAGCTCTTCTCCTCTGAGGGCTCTGTCTACTCATCGCGATGCTGAATGAGCTATCTGCGTGCATGGTAGGCAGATTCCTCCCTGGCTTGCAAATGCTTGTACGACTGAGCGAGCATCCTTCTGGTGGAGTCCATATACATTCCACCAGCTGCCGTCTCAACGGTGACATCACTCTCTCCCCTGCGCCCTGCCTTGGTTCACCTGTCGGGAATGCGCCTTCCTTTTCTTTCTGCCTAGAGACGTTGTAGCCAGCAACCGTTAGGCCCAGCTCTTCAAGGGAATCTTCCCTGACATCTCAGTAACCAGGCAACCCTTGAAGCACAAGCCTGGGACGTTAATAATGTCCCAATAAGAGTCGGGTGTGGTTGTGTGGGCCAGGCGTGGTGGCGCACGCTTGTAATTCCAGTACTTGGGTAGCTGAGACAGGAGGATCGCAGGTTCGAAGCCAGCCTCAGCAATTTAGGGAGATCCTCGGCGACTAAACAAGATCCTGTTTCAAAATCTAAAAAAAGGGCTGGAGGTATAGCTGGGAGGTAGAATGGCCCTAGGTTCAAGCCAAGAAAGAAAGAATGAGAGAAGGAAGAAAAGAAAGGAAAAGATAGAGAACAATCTCAGTATTCTCCAAATTGGTTTAAAACTTATTGTCCTGAAAAAATTGCAGTGTTAAAGGGAAGTTACAGGAATCATATAAAGAACTCCCATGTATCCTTCTAGATTTTTCTGTCATGAACATTTTGCCGAATTTGTGCCAGGCACACATGAGCGCGCTTTCTCTCTCTCTCTCTCTCTCTCTCTCTCTCTCTCTCTCTCTCTCTCTCTCTCTCTCTCTCTCTCTCCCCCTCTCCCTCTCTCCCTCTCTCCCTCTGTCTCTCTGTCCTCTCTCTCTCTCTCTCTCTCTCATTTCCCCCTTCATTTCCCCCTCCTTTCCCTTCTCCCCATGCATTTCATTATTGTGTTTGTTGAGCCATCCGAGAATAAGTTGCAAACATCATCCTTCATCATTATAATGCGACATCTCTCTCTGTAGAACAAGGACATGCTCTTAAATATCCCTACCAGTCCTCTCTACTCTGAAATTCATGGCCTAGCCCCTTGGGGCTCTATCTGTGGGTCCCGATCCAATAGGCGCTCCTGATTTGTTAGATTTTACTTCGCTTTAACCCCTTATGATACTTCCCAGCATCCACGATCCGCGGTAGATGTTCAGCAAATTGTTTAATACACGAAGCCATCTTGCCATGAGCATTAAGTCCTTGCCCCTACCCCTACGGGCCCAGCCAAGCTCTCCACTGCGGGCAGAGCTGCCCCTTTCTGCTGAGCCTGCTCATCCCGCATTTTGGGTAGACTGAGGTCTGTAGGTTTGATCAAGCCAGGGGCTCCTGGGAACTGCTGGACCTCAACGCTGGAGGGATATTGAGTGCCACCTCTGAGGCTCTACAGCTGCCCCTGCCCGTTGCTGGCTCCCTCTGGGCCGTCTTCCCGTTCCCCTTCCCATCCAGTTCCCTCTCTGGCTTCTTGGTTTCATATCAACCACGTGTCTTCATATTCAGACATCTGGGGGTCTGACTCTGAGGAAACCCAACCCAAGATACCCCAGTTCCTGAGATATCATCCTTGCAAGGTGCCAGAGCAGATCTCTAAATGTGTGTTTCTGAGCAGAGGCATCCAGGAGGGTGATTTTTAAAAGGTAATGTGATTCCACAGTGCAAAAATTATAGGATACATTGAATTAACGCACAGTAGGGCCCTGTGTGTCTTTCTTCCCTGAAATACGAATTGGCAGTGGAGAGGAAGAAACAGCTGTCGCCGAGAGAGAATTCCCCTGGACTGCCGTCTGCCGCCCTGGGGGGCAGAAGGCCTCCGTGCAGATGGCCAGAGCCCAGAGCTGAGTGGCAGAGAGGAAGCGGGCAGCATGGTCCTGGCACTCGGCTCTCACCAGCCTCGTACCCAGCTGGCCCTGGCACGGTCTCTGCCCTTCAGCTTCTGTGTTTATTAGGAAACCTTTTCTTTTTTTTCCCCTTTCTTACAGGGATAGGAATCTCGCTTCCAGACATGGCAAGCATCTAAGTTCATGCCTGGGTTCCTCGTTCAGACTGAGTATTTGCCAAAAAGGGGGATAAACAAAGAATTGTGACACGGGGCGTGTGTGTGAGGAGGGTGGGGAGCCAAGCTGCAGATAACAGGCTCTGCTGACGGCCGGGCACCAGGACAGACACATGTGGGCTTTCCGAGGAGAGGCGAGGAAGGGAGAGTGAAAGAACTTTCCGACGCCCACGGAGTTGGCACCTGGCACCGTCTTCTGGGTTTCGCATCTGAGCTTGGGCTTTAGGACAAGCAGTGGCCCAGCCGGTTTGGCCACTGTCATCGGTGCAGACAGGGCTGGGGGAGGAGAGAGGCCACCCTAGCACCTCCTAGAATGACTCAGGAAGTCGTTTTCCCACCTCGGGGCCTCTGGGCTCGCTCGCTCTCTCTCTGCTTAGAAAACTCATCCTGGTGTTTCTTCTAGAAAGTTCTCATCTCAGTGTTTCTTCTAGAAAGTTCTCATCTCAGTGTTTCTTCTAGAAAGTTCTCATCTCAATATTTATTCTAGAAAGTTCTCATCTCAGTGTTTCTTCCAGAAAGTTCTCATCTCAGTGTTTCTTCTAGAAAGTTCTCATCTCAGTGTTTCTACTAGAAAGTTCTCATCTCAATGTTTCTTCTAACTGCCTGACAGCTGGCTTCTGATTGTAATCCAGATGTCATTTCACCTGAAAGGGCTGTCCTCCATCTATCCCTAATGCTCTTTTCTATAACCACTTTCACAATCTGTATGCGGAAGTTTATCTCCATGCATTTGACTGTTACCTGTCTTCCTTACCAGGAATTATCCAGGGGTACTATCTGGCTTGGTTAGTGCTGCATACCTGACATCTTAGTGTGGCGTCGTGGGTGAAGAGAATTTTTACTTACCTGCGAGATGTCCGGAAAAAGTACGCAAATAACAAGACAGTAGTAGGATTCGCCAAAAACACGGGCCCCGTTGAGCTCAGGGGAGTCAGTAAGGACCGGAAGCAAGGCCCCAGGACACGTCTGAGATACCCCGCTTTGAGTAAGTCAGAGGAGATGCTGAGTCAGTGGTGTGGGGTTGGTGGGTGGGCAAATGGATGGAGCATTCAGGGGACCAGGATAGAGAGATGCGTAGATGGATAGATGCATGTGTGGAAGGAATACGCGACTCCTTTATCTAAAATATGGTTGTGGAAATCACTAGTCTTGGAGTCAGACAACGCAGGTTCTTTTTTTTTTTTTTTTTTTTTTTGTGGTACTGGTGGTGGAACCCAGAGGCTTTCTACCTCCAGGCTATACTCCCATACCTATTTTTTAATATATTTTATTTAATATATTTTATTTGGAAACAGGGTCTCACTAAGTAGCCAAGACCCTCACTAAGTAGCCGAGGCTGGCTTCGAACCTGCGCGATCCTCCCATCTCAGCCTCTCAAGCGTGGGGATGACAAGCGTGCGCCACCACGCCCGGCGACAACGCAGGTTCTAATCTATGTAACTTCTGTCGGCTTAAGAGCCAAAGTCTCAATTTTTCTATCTGTGAAATAGGTAAAAAAAAAAAAGATTGGAAAAGTTTTGCAGGACTGCTGAGAGTAAATGAATGAAATAAGCCATGTGGGAATTATATGACTATGACAAATCCTCCATAATGTTAGCAGTTATCTTCCCAGTAGAACCAGCCTCTGCGTTCACCCGTTACCTGCTGTCCTTCCGAAGTCAGGGCCTGGGTTCTGTCGTGAAAGTTCAATTTCTGCATCCGTGACTTAACTCAACGTGGGGATACCTCAGCAGTGTCTTGGGACCTTGGTTCCAGTTCTTACTGACTCCTTTAAGCACAACAGGGTCCGTCCGTTTGGCGAGTGACGCCCACTGTCTTGTTATTTGCGTATTTCTTCTGGACATCCTTCAGCCAAGTCAAAAACTTCGTCTACCCACAACACTTAATTACATCCTGAAACCTGGGCAAAGAGGGACCAAAGATCTGTACACTTAAAGACCATCCAGCCTGTTTTAGGCTGGGGCTTTCTTTGTTGGACGCACGTCTTAGATGACGGTCTACCTCGGAAACTCAGGGAGGTTGGGCCACAGCGCTGAAAGTCAGCTCCCTCCCGGCTTTTCCAAGGCAAACCCACTGAGTGGTTTGAAATGGTCCAAGTTACCGCCGCATCTGTTGAGTACGGGACTGATAGACAAAGATGCGATTCAGAGCCAAGTCTTAGTGGTTTTAAATTGTCCACGCCCCATCACTCTCCACTTGCACAGAACATTCAAAGCCGATAGCTAGTGAAATCAAGGCTTCAGATGTTTTGCTCTTTAATCCAGGGGACCTCACTTTTAACTCTGTGAGATCCAGAGGGACACATGGCCTTCCCGAACGGGGTGGATCTCCGGCACAACGTCAACAAATTCTTGAACCTGCTACAGGGCACTGGATCAAAACAGACCCCCTTATCTGGGTTGAATAATGCCCATCTATTTGCTGGGAGGGCTGTGTGCGCATGCGTGGGTGGCTTTGGCACACTCCTGCTCATTCCAGGGCAGCGTCGTGTCCCCTGGCGCTCGCTGGAGGGGAACACACAGAATTAAATCTGGTCTCCAGTTTCTTAGCGCGAAGGGAAAGTGGACCGGCAGCTGTTTCTGTTTAACAGCGATCAGCTTGGGGACTGAGAGTGTTGCAAACATTTTTTCCCAGTCTTGCTTATCTGTAATTCCTGATTTCTTTGTGTATTAATTGTGTATCACTTTTTCTTTTTTTTAAGGATAAAAAAATTCATTCTTCCTTTCTTCCTTCCTTCCTTTCTTAGATTGAGCCGAGGGGCATTCTACCTCTGAGCTACTCTCTAACCCCCCCCCCCACTTTTATTTTTGTTGTGTGTGGTACTGGGGATGGAACTCAGGGGCTTTCTACTTCCAAGCTACACCCCTAGTCCTATTTTATTTTTTATTTTGAAGCAGGGCCTCCCTAAGTTGCTGAGACTGCCTGCAAACCTATGATCCTCCTGTCTCAGCCTCCCAAGAACTGGGATTACAAGTGTGTGCCACCATGCCCATGTCTGGCTGTAACTTTTTTTTTTGTGTGTGTGTGTGTATGGTGCTAGGGGTGGAAGCCAGGGGCTTTTTCTACCTCCAGGATATACTCGCAGACCCATTTTATATTTTATTTGGAAACAGGGTCTCACTAAGTTACCGAGAGCCTCATTAAGTACCTGAGGCTGGCTTCGAACCTGCGCGATCCTCCTGTCTCAGCCTCCCAAGCGCGGGGATTACAAGCGTGCGCCACCACGCCTGGTCTGGCTGTAACTTTTAATTATGATATGTAACACGGAGGGAAATGTTTTCCTTTTCCTCTTTATTATTATGAACAAAAAGCATTATCCTTAGGCCTTTTGTTAGAGGATACGTGGAAAATTTAAGCACCGAGGGCAGATCTACTCCTTAGGAACGAGCCCTGGCGGGCTTAGGTTATGTGGGCTCCTGGTCTTGTCCCACACTTGACCCGGCTACCTGCGTCCTGGCTCTGTTGGATGCAGAGTTGAGTGACCCTCATCGGTCACGTGGCTTCTGCTGGAGCTGAGTCCCTCTGTTTGGTCTGACCCTTGACCTTGTAAATGAACATGGCCTCCACCTGGTGTGGCCATGGACTGGGGATGGAGGAGCCCCCCCCCTCCCCCAGGGAGGTGGGATGCTGGAGGGCCCTTGGCAGGCAGCAGTGAGGGGCACTGTCCGTGGTGCTGACTCAGCCTCACCTTTCGCTAGCACCTTCCTTTCTACACACATGCCCCAGGAGAACGCAATAGTGGCAGGCCAATTGAGAAATGAGAGAGCTTCAGATATGGCAGTGAGGTGGGGTTGGCGTAAGGCCCCTGGGGCAGTTTAACAACTGTGTGTTGTCAAGTTGTAGGGACCATCAAGTCTATCCTTGGACCCACACTGGTTTTTCAGACCTTGGTCTGAGATACTCCTTTCTACAGCAGAACATCCTTTTTTTTTTTTTTTTGGTGGTACTGGGGGTGGAACCCAGAAGCTTTCTAACCTCTGGGCTATACTCCGAGACCTTTTTTTTATATACATATTTTATTTGGAAACAGGGTCTCACTAAGTAGCTGAGGTTGGCTTCCAACCTGTGCGATCCTCCTGTCTCAGCCTCCCAAGCGCGGGGATTACAAGTGTGCGCCACCACGCCCGGCTCAGCAGAGCATCCTTCAAGCGTATCCAGAGGACCAGCTGCCTGGTGACCACCGGCAAGCTGGGAAGATGCCATTCCTGTGCCCGTGCTCGGACCCACCTGGTCCACCACCAAGGTGCCCCCTCAGCACCCCAGGGAAAGTCTTGGTGACCAGATGTACAGTTTCCTGTGAATAGAGTCATGATTTCTATGTACGTAGAGTTTTGTGGATGGAGATGACTTCTTAGAGACTGTCAAGGGTTTAAGCCAAGCGTGGTGGCGCACGCTTGTAATCCCAGCATTCGGGGGGCTGAGACAAGAGGATCGTGGTTTGCAGATAGCCTTAGCTACTTACTGAGGCCCCTTGTAACTCAGTGAGCCCCTGTTTCAAAATAAAGAATAAAAAATAGGGCCGGGCTTGGTGGCGCATGCTCGTAATCCCCGCGCTTGGGGGTGGAGACAGGAGGATCGCGCAGGTTCGAAGCCAGCTGTGCTGGCTTAAGAGACCCTGTTTCCAAATAAAAATATAAAAATAGGTCTGGGAGTGTAGCCGGAGGTAGAAGGGCTTCCAGGCACCCCAGTACCACCAATAAATAAATAAATAAATAAATAAATAAATAAATAAATAAATAAATAAAAGTAATAAGACTGGGGGTGTAGCTCGGAGGTAGAATGCCCCTGGGTTCCATCCCTAGTACTACAGGGGAAATAAAAGACTGTCTTTTCTTTTTTTCCATCTCTCAATGACCAAATACCTTGTTCATGTGTGGTTGCATCTTAGAAACGACTCCGGGGAGTCCAGGGGCTGCGGTGTTCTTCAGGGCTGTCCCCGGCATCCTCGGGACCACACACAGGCCTGGGGTAGGGGGAAGAGGTTGTGAGTGAGGAATCTGCCCCGCCATCTTCTTTCCCAGTATCATTGAAGGCCGCTCTAGTTTATATATTAGGCTGCTGTGTGTGATACTTTCTGTGAAAAGAATTTTCTGCTTGTTTCAAAAAAAAGGGGGAGGGAATGAGTAAAAGAGGAGAAGGAGAGGGATAGGCAGGAGAGTTTAATGATGTTCATAATCCCATTCAAATTTAAATTTCTACAGTTCATGACTTGGGCTTGTCAGAAATCGCAGGGTAAAAAAAAAAGTCTCTTAGCCTTCCTTCTGTCAGTTCTCACACAAGACGAGACCTTGTGGTGCAGGGTTCAGGGGTGTAAATAACCTGTCAGCCCCTCGAGGATCACCATCCCACCCCTCCCCGACCTATTTATAACGAAGCCTTCCGCATCACGGCGAGTCGCTTAATTGGTACCGGCCGTGAGTCTTTCTTTAAGCGGCGGGTCGCTGGCGCAGATCACAGACCCGCGAGGCAGGTCAAGAAAAGGGCTGCGGCTGCCAATATCGCGGAGTCCCCGGAAGGGGCTGGCTGCGGCCTCTGAGAGGCGGAAGGGAGAGAATGCATCCCTTTGTCTTTGGGAGGCAGGCGTCCGCAGAGGCTGCTTGGGGGTAGAGGCCGGGCAGGAAGGAGACTGGAATCTCACAACTCTGAATCACAGCATCCTCCAGGGGGACCTGTCATTCACAGACCCAATTATGTGCAGGTAGAATGTCACCCCTGACAGGATGAGACCCAGGCACTCTTTATTTATTTATTTTTTTGAATGAAATTTCTGCTTTACTAGGCAGGTTCCATTTTCACAAATGTCTATTACAAAACAAAAGAGACACGTTGTATATTTCCCTGTGTGCTCTTGAATCGGCTTCAATCAGGGGAAAAGCTTTCATCAGTGAAAGAAAGAGCCGTTAGGTGCTTGTGTTTGTGTGTTTTTTGTTTTGATTTGATTTGATTTTCCTGTGGTGCTAGGCATGGAACCCAGGGGCATTCTACCTCTGAGCTCTACCCCCGGCCCTTTTTATTTTTATTTTTTTTTCATTTTGGAAACAGAGTCTCGCTAAGTTCCTGCGGCTGGCCTCGAACCTGCGATCCTCTTGTCTCAGCCCCCCCCAAGTACTACAATTACAGGCCGACACACACCACTTAGCTGTGTGCATTTTGACCCACGGGAGAGAGTCATTGAGAATCCAGAGAGATCATCCGAGCTTTACCTCTGGCCTTGTGCTCTTCTCTGAGCGTCTGAGTCTTGGCTTCCCAATTTGTACGTGGAGATTATTAAATGAATCTCAAGGCTGTCATAGAATCGCTCAGAGGCTGAAAATTCTTTGCAGATGAAAAAAACGCCTCGCTGTGGGAGGTGCCGTTAGTGACGACTGAGGAGCGGACGGACGGCCAGCGGCTAGCCAAGAAGGTAGACGGCCCCTGTGGCTTTCGTTGGCCATTTGTGTTTTTGCACCCTTCTTGGTTCTTGCTTTTGGTTTTTGCTAGCGAGTTCGTGGCTCGGGAGTGGAAGGGCGTTCCCAGGTTAGAACCAGGAGCATTCGGCAATGTCTTTGTTCACGGCTTAGATCGATTCTTGTCAAAAATAACTCCTCATTCTGCTTGGTTATCTAGGGTTTCCTCTGGGACAGTGTTCAACTGCTCTGAGATTTTTTCCTTCCCTGGAAAGTAGAGATGGTATTCTCTTTTTCAGTGGCCTGGTGGGGAGCGCAGGTTATGAGTGTAAGCTATACAGTAGGAAATGTGCGCGGGCCGCTTGGTGGCCGCCCGCCCCCGCTAGACCACCCTGTGCTGCTTGGGTTTTTTTTCTTTCCCATAGCACCTGCCTCCTTTGACCCACTGCGGTTGAATGATGGTGTGTATCGGTAGCTTACCGTTGATTTATCCTCTCTGAGAATACAGGTGTCGTGACACAGGGACGGTTGTTTGGGTGAGCCATCTCAAATGCCCAGAGCGATCCCTGACATTGGTAGGTATTTGTCGAAGGCCCTAACAGAGACGTCAGCCCTCGCCCCAGCTACACAGTGGGTCTCGTTCCGGATCTGATTCAGTACCTCTGGGGTTTGCTTTCTCCTTGTTTGCCGTTATTGTTTTGTTTTCTTTTTCTTTTTCTTCCCATGGTTTACATTTAGTAGATCATGTCCAGCCAGGACTAAATATTGGACTGTCCCCCTACGTAGTTTCTTTGATGGATACTCTGGAAACTCAACTTAGTAAAAAAAAAAAAAAAATCCTTCTAGGCTTCTAAAGGATGGCTTTCTAGGAAAAAGATGAATCACCAAATAACGTACTAAATTTGCTTGAATACATTGAAACATTTTCCCCCCTAATGTCATAGTCTAGCAGGAGAAGTGATTGGGTGGGGGATCCCTCTGCCACCTTCCGTAGCTGATTAATTAAAGATGCACTGTTAGAATGAGCTCTGGTTCTTTTTAAAAGCGACGCGGCATGCACAGAGAAATATCGCAGAAAATATAAATCAGATGCTTCCCCTAATCAGCAATAACTAGGAGGAAAGGGGCAACAGGAAGAGGTTGAGCTATAGAAAGGGCCCTATAGTGAAGCAATTAAGGTGACCAATCAGAGGGTATGGAATAGGGGAGGGCGGAGCCTCTTTAAAACGCAGGAGGTACAAAAACATATGTATCAAAGTTAATCACCAAACAAGCATGGGATTGAGAGAGGGGGAGGGAATGGGATGAGGGCTGGATGAGGGCTAATTGGATGATGTGTGCTTGTATATCCTCTCAAGTCTTGTATTCCAATGTGATACATGATTACAATGCACCAATTTAAAAATTAAAATTAAAAAATTAAAAATTAAAAATTAAAAAATAAAAGCGACACCCTACCTTGTCGTCAGAGACACAGGATCTGAGGGGCGCCTTCTGCCTGTGTGATTTTTCCAGCGTGGTAAGAGGCAGGGACGGGGAGAATCTGTCAGGCCTCACGTGGCTGGGCTGAACGGATTTTGTTTCTTCAAGTCTCTCTTTATGTCATCATTTGGGCATACCATGTCTATAGAGGGAGGGGAAAAATAACCGATTATCTCAATAGACGCAGAAAAAGCCTTTGACAAAATCCAGCCCTCTCTCCTGATAAGAAACACTCCTTGCACTGGCATATAAGCGCACTTCCTCAGCCTGATAAAAGGCACCTACAGAAACCCCACCGCTCACACACTCCTCGTGAAAGGCTGGATGGATTCCCTTGAGATCTGCGACAAGGCACTTATCCTTTCTCTAACGTTCTTCAGTGTTTCACTGTATGTTCTCACCAGGGTGATCAGACAAGACCAGAAAACAAAAGACATCGGATTAGAAAAAGCAAAACCGTCTCTATTCACGTGCAACCCGATCTTTCTGTAGAACTCCCGAAAGTGCACACACCCAGTGTCGAATCAACAGATGAGTTTCGCAGGATTGTATGAGACACGCTCAGTATAAGAAAAATCATATCTGGTTCTCTGTGCTCACCATCTGCAAATAAAGTCAAGGAGCCGTTCTACTCACAACAGAATCAAATTGAATAAAATCTGGAGAAATGGACCTAAAACAGAAGTGTAAGGCTTGTGTCTAAAACCCACAAAGTATGGAAAGAAGTTAAAGCAGACAGAAGGAAATGGAAAGGTTTCCTGTGGTCATGACTTGGAAGACTTAGTGTTGAGAAGACAATTAGTAGCCGGTCATGGTGGTGCGCGCTTGTAATCCCAGCATTCGGGAGGCTGAGACCGGAGGATCGAGTTTCGTGGTCAGCCTCAGCTACTTAGCGAGGCCCTTTGCAACTCAGTGAGACCCTGTTCAAAATACAGAATAAAAAATAGGGCTAGATGTGCAGCTCGGAGGTAGGATGCCCCTGGGTTCCATCCCTAGTACCGAAAACAAACAAAAGAAAAGAAAAAGAAAAGAAAAGAAAAAGACAGTAGTAATCCTTAAATTGATACATTGCAGTCCTTGGCAAAGTTCCAGCTGGCATTGCTGCAGAAACTGGCGAGCTAATCCTAAAACTCACGTTTCGTGAGTGCAAATAGAAGAGACCCGGAAGAGCCAGAACAATTTTTTAGAAGAACCTAGTTGCAAAACTCGGACTTGGTGATTTTCAAAACTTAGTACAAAATCACAACAATTAAGACAGTGTGGTACCGACATGGGATGGGCCATGCAGGTCAGTACACTCAAATTGAGAGTCCAGAAGTAAACCCTTAGACTTAAGGCCAGCTGATTGCCTGCCAAAGGCGCTAATATAGTTCACTAGGCAAAGACTAGTCTTCGCAACAGTGTTGGCTAGCCACATGAGAATGAAATTTAATGTCTGCCTCATACCAGATGTGCAAGAATACATCCCAAATGGCTCATCAACTTGTCATCCCAGCATTCGGGAGGCTGAGACCGGAGGATCGCGGTTTGCGGACAGCCTCAGCTACTTAGTGAGGCCCTCTGCAACTCAGGGAGACCCTGTTTCAAAACAAAGAATAAAAAATAGGGCAGGGGGTGTAGCTTGGAGGTTGAATACCCCTGGGTTCCATCCCCAGACCCACAAAAAAATAAATAAATAAAGGCATAGAACTCCCAGATGAAGATATAAGAGCAAATCTTTATAACCATGAATTAGGGGGTAATTTCTTAGATATGACACCAAAAGTGCACAGGACAACAGAAAAAAATAAACTGAGTTTCACCAAAAGCAAAAACTTTGGGCCTTTAAGGAATGACATTCAGAAAGTAAAAAGACAACCCTCAGAATGGGGAAAAGTATCTTTTCGGCAAATTATAGATCTGATAAGTGCTTGTATACTCAAAAATATAGAAGGACCACTTCAAACTCAACAATAAAAACACAAATAACCCCAGGGTGGGGAGGGACTAGATATTTTTTCAGAGCGATATAAGAAGCATATAGAACAATATTCAATTTCATTAACCATTGAGGAAATGCAAATAAAAGTCACCTCAATTAGATCCTGCAAGGATGGCCAACAGTCACAGGGGCAGACGATAGCCAAGCTGGTCAACATGTAGAGAAAATGGAATCCACAGTCACCGGTGGTGCAACTACACGGTGGTGCAGATACTTTAGTCGCCCTGTGACCCAGCGTTCGGCGCTCAGGTACGGACTCCTGAGAAACGAGAACACCTTGCCACACAAAAGCTTGTACGTACTGAATATTCAGAGAAGCACTGTTCACCAAGGTGGAGAGAATCCAAGTGTCCATCAGCCGGTGAGCACCACATCTGCTGTATGCGTACAGTGGAATATTAGTCATCAGTGAAGGGGAAGGAAGAATCCAGTCCTGCCGGGACACGGGTTTGCCTTCAACATCATTTTAGGTGAAAGAAGCTAGTTTGGAAAGACTGTACATCGCGTGTTTCCATTTATACGAGATATCCAGAAGAGAATGCGCTTACAGAGACAGAAAACAGCCCCATGGCTGTCAGCGATTGGGAGCGGGGGTGCTGGAAGTTGCCGCCGATGGTCGTGGGTGTTGTTGGCGACTTGCATACTTTCAAAGGCTGGATTCTCCATAAAGAAGAAGAAAATCGTGTCACTGGCAGAAAAATGGAGGGACGTGGACACTCTTAGGCGAAGTGAGATTAGTCAGTCGCCACAAGTGAAAGGTTGGATGGTCTTCCTCACAGGCGGAAGCTAGGGAGAAATTACAACACAGGGCGGACTCCAAAGGGGAGACACCTTAGCGGAGAGAGGGAAGGGGCCTGGCTGAGGGAGACGGGAGGGAGGAGAAGACTTGAGGGGGGAAACACCTCAGCGGACATGATGAATATACAGAAATTTATCAAAGCCACCGCTGTGTGCGCCCGGGAAGGTGGGGAGGGAGAGGGAGCGGGCGGGAGCCGGGGGAGGCTCCCGAGTGCCGTGTGCAGGCGTGCCTCCATCTCCCTCAACTCCATCAAGACGTAGGATCACGGTGCACCAATAATAAAAAAAAAAAAAACTTAATGGGGGAAAAAAAACAATAAAAGGCTGGATTCTATGGTATGTGAATTAGATTTTTTTTTTTTTTTTTTTTTGGTGGTACTGAGGGTGGAACCCAGAGGCTTTCTACCTCCGGGCTATACTCCCAGGCCTGTTTTATATTTTATTTGGAAACAGGGTCTCACTAAGTTGCTGAGAGCCTCACTAAGTAGCTGAGGCTGGCTTCGAACCTGCGCGATCCTCCTGTCTCAGCCTCCCAAGCGCGGGGATTACAAGCGTGCGCCACCACGCCCGGACCGTAAATTGGATCTTAATGAAGCTGTTGTCCAATCCCATTTTCGGGCACATGTGGGGCTACTATCCTGGGCACCTTTCGTTGCCTTGATGTTACTGGAACTGATAACCAAGACCAGAGCACACATCGCATAGCTTATTTTCTTAAAATGTACCCTGCTCCATCCCTTTCTGTGTCCTGTGGATGGCGGCGACACGTGCTCTCGTGTTGTTGACATCGATGTCTTCCAGTAGCCGAGGATGGGGGAACAGATGGTGACCTTAAAAGAGAAATGTTCAGTTTGAGGGAGAGACTTTCTTATCTTTGGCTACTACCTTTTGAAATAATTCTGTTGCATGATCTCGTTGTATATAAAAGCCACCAACATAGGGAAAAGTTGGATTTCTAATCAGAATTTCAAACCAGAGACCTTTAAAGGAGGTGAACATGTCTTTCCCAGGAGATCTTAGGGCCAGGTTTGCTTAATGAGAATGAAAACATGTTTGCTCTTCTTCTTAAAGAAACCCATACGTGCAGATCTTTCTAAAAGACCATTTCTTCCATTTTCCCTGGCTGAGAAACTTGTTTTTTTTTTTTGGTACTGGTGATTGAACCCAGGAGCATTTTACCTCTGAGCTACACCTCAACTCTATTTTATTTTATTTAGTTTTGGGGTGTTTTGGTTTTTTTTTTTTTTTTTTTGGTTTTAAATAGGATTCCACTAAGTTGCCAAGATTGGTCTCAGGCCTGTGACCCTTCTGTCTCAGTCTCCCGAGTGCTGGGATTATAGGCCTGTGCCACCATGCCTGACTGACTGGCTAAGGAATTTTTTATTAAAAAAGTGTTACCAGCTGGGTGTGGTGGCACAGGCTTATAATCCCAGCACTTGGGAGGCTGAGAACGGAGGATCGCGATTCATAGACAGCCTCAGCTACTTAATGAAGCCCTCTGCAACTCAGTGAGACCCTATTTCAAAAATAAAGAATAAAAAATAGGGCAGACGGTGTAACTTGGAGGTCAAATGCCCCTGGGTTCCATCCCCAAACCTGAAAAAATAAAAAAATGTTAACCAGCTGAATTATGGTGGCTCATCCCCTGACTGAAATGTTCATTTAGAAGGAGAGTTTGGAGCTGGATATGGTGGCGGGCACGCTTGTAATCCCAGCATTCGGGAGGCTGAGACAGGAGGATCTTGGTTCGTGGCCAGCCTCAGCTACTTAGTGAGGCCCTTGGCAACTCAGTGAGACCCTGTTTCAAAAATTAAAGACTGAAAAAAATCAGGCGGAGGGGGCTGTACCTCAGAGGTAAAATGCCCCTGGGTTCCATCTCCAATACCACAAAAGAGAGAAAGAGAGAGAGAGAGGGGAGAGAGAGAGACAGACAGACAGACAGACCGACAGAGACAGAGAGAGTAAGTTTGGGGTCTGAGCGTAAGCTCCGCTGGCACGCTCATTTAGTGGGCTCTGAGCCAGCCACACAGAGTGTCACAGGACACACGTGCGCCCCGCCCTCCACAGAGACAGGCGTGCCCTGGATCGGAACTCAAGTTACCTTTGCCAGAATTCTGTTGCCAGGGAATGTGTTTATGGGTTGGGATCCAAGGACTGGTGGCTGGCAGGCTTAAGCAAAAAAAAATATGTAATATATATATAATATAAAATATATAATATATAACATATATATTTTATATAATATATTTTATATATAATATATATTATATATTATATATTTTATATATAATATATAGATTATATATAATATTATATATATTATATATTTATATAATATATATTTTATATATAATATATAGATTATATATAATATATTTTATATATAATATATATAATATAATATATAAAATATATAAAGTATAATATATAAATATATATTTAATATATAAATATATAATATATTTTACAAATGTTGATATGTAAAAATTCATAAATTTATATATGTATAATAAAATATAAAAATTTATTTTATAAATAACATAAAGATACAATTATATATTTTATCTATCTGTCTACCTCTCTCTGTATGGTTTCTCCATTTTCTTCCTCTCATCTGCCACTTTCCTTCCGCAGGAAGATCTGTCTGCACTGCAAGTGTTCCCAGGAGGAGCACATGGTGACGGTGATGCCGTTGGACATGGAAAAGACCATCGGCAAACTCATGTTTGACTTCCAGAGGAACTCCACGTCCGACGACGACTCGGGCTGCGCGCTGGAGGAGTACGCCTGGGTCCCGCCCGGCCTGAAGCCCGAGCAGGTAATCGCTGTCCACCGCCCACCCAGAGGGCCGGAGGGCTAAGAAATCCGTCCTGCTGGTCCTTCTTCCTTCCAGTTTAGAAGAAAGAACTGATTTGGCCGATGATGGAGTGTGTGGGACTCGAGGAATTGGAGCCTCGCAGGCCTTAGTGGGAAAGGAGAAAGGGAAACGGTTACTTTGGGTCTGAGTGACCTGTGGCTAATTCATCCTGTATTGCTTATTTTTATTTTTTTTTTTTTTAGCCCTTCGCCAATTCCCGCCCCATTCCCTCCTCTCCCCTCCTTCTCAGGTTTGGCTTAGTGATTGACATTGATATGTTTGTGAATGTACATCGTGTGCGTTAGGGAATTTCCCTCTTCCCCCCCCCCATCCCCTCAGTTACGTCACCTTATCTGCTCATTTATCGTATCTCCTTCTTTGTCTAGAGTTCCTCCTATGACCCTTTCTCTCCCTAGATTATTGGGATATTAGGGAGAGCGTCCGATTTCTTACTTTTTCTGCGTGACTGACTAATCTCACTTAGCATAACGTTCTCCACTATTATCCACTTTTTTTTTTTTTTTTTTTTTTTTGGTGGTACTGGGGTTCCTGGAAGCCCTTCTACCTCCGGGCTACACTCCCAGACCTATTTTTACATTTTTTTTATTTGGAAACAGGGTCTCCTAAGCCAGCGCGCGCGGCTGGCTTCGAACCTGCGCGATCCTCCTGTCTCCGCCTCCCAAGCGCGGGGATGACAAGCGTGCGCCACCACGCCCGGCTTTATCCACTCTTTAGAGATTGTCTAGAAACCATCTATACAACACAGGAGGTTTCCAAAATGCCGGCTTGGAAACGTCACCTTCCAGCATCATACAGATGATCTAAAGCATCACTTTTGGTGGGGAAAAGAGGAGATCCGGCATCGGCCATGAACTTACTGTGCCGATTCTTTGTAGAGGGGGGGCGGGTGGATGTGCCTCGTGTTTCCTGCCGATAGAAACCGTGCTCAGATATTAAGTCTGACCTTATTTTTTACAAAGAAGGACCTGGATGTTTCCTGGAATAATTTGGCACAGCCGACAGGCTGTAAATATCACTGGCTCGCTGAGAAGCGCGTGGCTTCCTTCTGCTCGGCTGTATTTTCTCGGTGGTGTACAGATTTTGCTTTGCGTCTTTTGGTGCTTGGCCTTTGCTCCTCCGGCAGCCCCAGGTTGGCTTAGAAGTCTGGAAACTGGGTCTCTTTGCCATCTTCCCCGTGAGATTTGCCAGAATCTTAAGTGTTTAGCTGTTACTTTCCCCTGACCCGTTAAATCTCTTTCTCTGGAGCTCTCTATGTCTGACAGGATATTTTAAAGCTTAAACAGCCTTTAAATTGTAACTTAGAAACTTTAGATATGACAGTGCTTTCAGGAAAGTTCTTTTTTTTTTTGTTTTTTGTGTTTTTTTTGTTTCAGGAACAGGAGGTTGAAGCCAGGAGCATTCTACCTCCAAGCTGCTCCCAACTCCTTTTTATTTCATATTTTGTAACAGGTTCTTGCTGAGCTAATGAGGTTCTTGCTAAATCGAGGAGACTGTGAGGCTGGCCTCAGTCAAACCTGTCATCCTCCTGTCTCAGCCTCCTGGGCGCTGAGATTACAGGTGTGCGCCACCACGCCCAGCTAAAAGAGTTCTTTTTTTGTTTGTTTTCGGTACTAGAGATTGAATCCAGAGGCATTCTACCACCAAGCGACACCCCCAGACCAAATTTTAGTTTGTATTTGGAAACAGGGTCTCACTAAGTTGCAGAGGGCCTCCCTAAATTGCAGAGGCTGGCCTTGAACCTGCGATCCTCCTGTCTCAGCCTCCCAAGTACTAGGATTACAAGCGTGCGCCACCGTGTCCAGCTGAAAAAGTTCTAATAGCTAAGACAGACCCAGGAATTCACTAAGAACCTGAGTATCATGATGCTTCTGTCCTCTCTGGATTCTTCATTTCTTGTTTTCTTCTTCCATATGACGGTTGCAAATCAGTAGATAAAATTGGAAACATCAGTAAAATTTATTTAGCCAGCAAAGTGTTGTTCAAAATTTTAATTAGTTACTAGTGTTTAGGCAGTGGGAATTTTCCATATACAAGTATATTTAAGCCGGGCGTGGCGGCGCACGCTTGTCATCCCAGCATTCAGGAGGCCGAGACTGGATGATCGCGGTTCGCGGACAGCCTCAGCTACTTAGTGAGGCCCTCTGCAACTCAGTGAGAGCCTGTTTCAAAAAATAAAGAATAAAAAAATAGGGCAGGGTGTAGCTTGGAGGTCAAATGTCCCCGGGGTTCCATCCCCAGACCCACCAAAAAAAAACAAGTATAGTATATTCTCACACTCTCTCTCTCTCTCTCTCTCTCCCTTTCTCCCTCTCTCTCCCTCTCTCCCCCTCTCTCTCTCACACACACACACACACACACACACACACACACACACACACACACACATAGTACCGGGAATTGAACTCGGGTCTTCTACCTCCGAGCTATACCCCTAGGGCTTTTTACTTTTGATTTTGAAGTGGGGTCTCACTAAGTTGCTGAGGCTACCCTCAAACCTGTAAACCTCCTGTCTCAGCCTCCCACGACCCTTGAATACAGGTGTGCACCACCACGCCCAGCTCAGGTTTCTGTTTATATCTTGAAATTGTGCGGATCTAGAATCTCATTCCTGTAAAGATCTAATTGGCTGAAGTTAAGCTTTCACCATTGTCATTAGACAACATTCAGTGTCCCCGCGTCACCCCACTCTCTACCCAGTCCATTTCAGCGTTTCGTATTACCTTCCTAAACCCCTACGGAGGCACTTCGGTTTTGCGATTCTCTTCTAATTCTTACTACAGAGAAGAAAATATAGGGGAACATCCACAGAAAACAGCTCCATGGGCATCAAAGGTAGCTCTGTGTTCACATGTCGGCAGGAAAAAAACCCAATGGGTGATTTCTGGTAGTTTGTGGGTTGAGGTTTTAGCCTTCCTTTCCTGTTTCAGCAAAGATCATTTTATTAAATAATGGGTTTCAGAAGAGCAGAGCATTTGCGTGTGTGTGGAAGGTCGGCGGAGGTGGTGGTTGCCTGGACGATGGTGCCCATCCTGTGGCCGACGGTCGACAGCGGGTCCCACGCCGGGGCAGGTCTGACAGCAACCTCTATGTGACTCCTCTTTCTTTTTTAAAAAATGTTTTGATATTAGCTATTCCTTTTTTTTTTTACACTTTTATTGGTGCACTGTAATTTTCCATCATAGTGAGATTCAAAGTAATACAGACATACGCGCACACGGCACTGGGTGTGTTTCGCTGGTAACCCAACCCCCTCCCCTCCACCCTCCCTGTGTGCATGTTGGTGGGATTGGTAGAGACTAGGGAACCCAGGTGTCCATCCATCTCATACTAGCGGGATTGGTAGAGACTAGGGAACCCAGGTGTCCATCCATCTCATACTAGTGGGATTGGTAGTGACTAGGGAACCCAGGTGTCCATCCATCTCATACTAGCGGGATTGGTAGTGACTAGGGACCAACCCAGGTGTCCATCCATCTCATACTAGTGGGATTGGTAGTGACTAGGGAACCCAGGTGTCCATCCATCTCATACTAGCGGGATTGGTAGTGACTAGGGACCAACCCAGGTGTCCATCCATCTCATACTAGTGGGATTGGTAGTGACTAGGGACCAACCCAGGTGTCCATCCATCTCATACTAGTGGGATTGGTAGTGACTAGGGAACCCAGGTGTCCATCCATCTCATACTAGTGGGATTGGTAGTGACTAGGGAACCCAGGTGTCCGTCCATCTCATACTAGTGGGATTGGTAGTGACTAGGGACCAACCCAGGTGTCCATCCATCTCATACTAGCGGGATTGGTAGTGACTAGGGAACCCAGGTGTCCGTCCATCTCATACTAGTGGGATTGGTAGTGACTAGGGACCAACCCAGGTGTCCCTCAACAGATGAATGTATAAAGAAACTGCAGTCTCTCCACAAAGTGAAGTTTTACTTAGCCAGAGAGAAGAACAGAGTGATGTCCTTTTTAGGAAAATGAACGGAACTAGAGTACATTACACTAAGTGACATCAGCTCGTCTCAGAAAGTCAAGGATTATGTGTTTTCTCTCAATATGTGGCAGCCAGAGAGAAAATAGGAAACCAAGCAAGACTTCAGGGAGGCCAGGGGGACAGTGGATAGAGCTTGGGGGGAGGAGACGGGGAGAGGAAGAGAACAGATCGAGAATATTATGTCTGGATAGATGAACCTTCTCTCTTGTTTACTGGAAGCGCGCTGCATTCTGACAAATTCGGCCCTGAATGTTTCAAAAGCCCACTCTTTTCAGCTTTCAGTACAGCCGATTGTTCTGGAAGGCCGTTACACATAATCCGGTGATTCTCAGATTCAGAGAAACCTTTCTACGCACTCGGACCCAAGGGGGCCGTTGCGGAATCGAGGATCTCGATTCGATCCACCCATCCCAGGCGTGAGCGCCTGTAGCATTTCAGAAGGTCTCCTGACTCATCCGGAGTGAATGTCTTTGGGAGGCAGGAAGCTGAAATTGCTTTGATTTGTTTTGAAGGAAAAATGATTAGAGTTACGCCGACTGAAAGGGTAGCCCCCCCTGTCTTAGCGTTCTGTTGATTCTTGGAAGGCTTTCCCTTTTTCCTGAACTTCCTCAGCCCTATATAACGGAGAGGATTAGAAGGGGAGATTGCTCTCCAGAGACAGACTATCTTTTGAAACGATTTGAAGGGTCCTACATTTGCCCAATAAAATGTGAATCGATATTAAAGGTGTCCGGAGGGGTCACGGTGCATGACAGAAATGAGCTTCAAATTTTAAATTATGAGGTCTTCCAAAGTCTATTATTTATAAAGCTACTTATGGATCCCAAGATTTTTTTTTAAAGCTGTCTAGTATGTGCTACAAGTAGAAAATTTTGAGCTCTAAATGCCTGTGCCTAATAAAAATGTTGATGTTGAATATCATGTTAGTTGTCTATGATTGGAGAAAACCCATTTTTCTATCAAGAGAAATTATAGTGAGCATTAAAATGCTTTCGGCTGGAGACGCAGCATTAAGACTGGCTGGGGCTGGGAGTAATGTGCTTTTCACTTGGGTTTGAAACCTTTCATCTCGTTCCCTGATCACGGGGTTGCTAATATACCTTCAGGTGATACGCTTTATTATTTTATTCCTTCTGAGAAAGGCCTGCAATTTAATATAATGCAAATGAAAGTTGTTCCCCATTTAGGGAACTGTTCTTGAATATGGGCATTTAGTTTCATAAGAATCTAGGAGTTGTACAATTCTATCTTCTCTTCTCTCTTGTCTTTCTTTCTTTCTTTTCCTTTCTTATTCTTTCCTTTTTCATTTTTGTAGTAGTAGGGATAGATGGAACAAAGGGGCATTCTACCTCTGAGCTATACCTTCAGCCCTCTTTTATTTTTATTTATTTTTGCAGTACTGGGAATAGAACCCAGGGGCATTCTACCTCCAAGCTACACCCTCAGCCCTATTTTTTATTCTTTATTTTGAAACGGTTTCACTGAGTTGCACAGGGCCTCAATGAGTAGCTCAGGCTGTCTGCAAACCGAGATCCTCCTGTCTCAGCCTCCAAAATGCTGGAATTACAAACATGTGCCACCACGCCCAGCCCTATTTTTTTTTTAATTTGAAACAGGGTCTCCATAAGTTGCTGAGGTCCTCACTAAGTTGCTGAGGTGAGCTTCAAACCTGCAGTTCTCCTGGCTCAGCCTCACAAGTACTGAGATTCCAAGCATGTGCCACCATGCCTGGCTCCAACCTTCATAAAATAGTATAAAAATGATACATATAAGGGGTGATGCTGGAGAGAGAAGGCATTTATCTTGTGATTCCAAATGTCTGAATGGAAAATAGAGATCTTGTTTGGATCCTTGGCCTCTGGTCACCCCACATAAAGAATTTAATGTCACTGGGAAGCTCTGGGCTAGCAAAACAGAGACCTGGAGTCTGCCTCTGATTAGCTATCCAGATTGAAACTCCAATTTCCCTTCAAACTCATACAATTAATAGTGTATGCCCTGTTCCTGGAGAAGCTATGGAGACAGATTCCAGTAGATAGTACTTGAGGAAGAATTCGGATAATCACTAACAGGGGATAAGAAAGGAAACTGGCAAGCAGGATTTCTCAGCCTCAGACTTCTGACAGCTCTGGCTGAAAAGCTGACGTGAGACCTGTGTCCTGCACATTGTAGGACGTTCAAGCAGCATCCCTGGCTCCTCTCTTTGAGGTCCCGGTAGTATCTCCCCAGTGTGTCTTCCAATCTTGCTAAATGTGCTTGCAGAGTGGAGGAACTGTTGGGTGAAAGCAATCTTAAAAACTAGGGTAGTGTCTCAGCAAAATGCTGGCCCACTCAAGGGAAAAGAGGACAGTGCTCTTCAACACACATTTATTGAGCACCTACTGTTTTCTGGCTTTTACATAACAATAGCCTCATAATTTGGTGGCCCAGTCTTTGGTAGAGTGGGGAGGTGGCAACCATGCTGCTTGAGCAGGGGCCATTGCCCTCTGAGGCTGACCTGGCCATCCTCCATGAGTGAAAACAGGAATTGGAGTCTCTAGAAGAGCTGTCTGTGGGTAGTTTGTTCTCCAAACTAAAAATTGATTTCTCTTTTTTGTGTGTGCGTGTGGTACTGAGGATTGAACCCAGAGGCATTCTACTTCTGAGGTATACCTCCAGCCTGATGATTTTTTTTTTAAATTTGGAAATAGGGTCACACTAAGCAGCTACGCTGGCTTCAAACCTGTGTTCCTTCCTTCTCAGCCTCACAAGTACTGAGATTTAAAAAAAAAAGGGGATAGGAATGGGGATATAGTCAGTGGTAGAATATCTGCCTAGCAAGCACAAGGTTCTGGGTTCAATCCCCAGCCCTGAAAAAGAGAAACAAAAATTAGAGACATCTAGATATGCAAGTAAAAAATCACTCATATTTTTCCACCAAACAAGGAAAATGGATTTCTTGCTTTTCTGTGTCTGTGTCCAGTTGTCTAGGTGTAGAGGGTTGTGGTTCCATGTTTCATTTAGGACGAAAATATGGTTGTGCTCTCTCCCTACCCGGCTTAATTTTGTACTTTATGTATTGTGAGTACCTTTCCGTGTCTGTGTGTTTTGGGTTGTCTTGGCTTTTTTTTTGTTCTTTTTTGTTTTGATGCTTTTATAGGTACATTACAGTTTCCTATCATGCTCTAGTTCATGGTGATAGTGACATGCGTGCGCAAATAGTACTTGTTGGGCTTTTCCCCCCGGTTTGGTTTATCCTTTGTGATGGGTGAATGTTTTTTTTTTTTGTTGTTTTTTTTTTTGTTGTTGTTTTCTTTTTGAGTACTGGAGATGGACTCCAGGAGCATTCTACCTCCGAACTACCCCCCCCCCCGCATCGCGGCCCCCTGTTTTTTAAAATTCTTCTTTTTTTTTTTTTTTTGGTGGTACTGGGGTTCCTGGAAGCCCTTCTACCTCCGGGCTACACACTCCCAGACCTATTTTATATTTTTTTTATTTGGAAACAGCGTCTCTTAAGCCAGCAAGGCTGGCTTCGAACCAGCGTGCGATCCTCCTGTCTCTGCCTCCCAAGCATGGGGATTACAAGCGTGCGCCACCACGCCCGGCTAAAATTCTTTATTTTGAAACACTGAGTTGCAGAGGGCCTAAGTAGCTGAGGCTGTCCTTCAACTGTGATTCTCCTGTCTCAGCCTCCCAAATGCAGGGATTACAAGCGTGAGCCACCACGCCCGGGTGGATAAATGGTTTTTACTGGTGGTTTCTAACATGGTGATGGTAATGAGCCAGCGCCAGGGGCAGTTGGGCACATGTGTTTTGGAAAGGGGGCACTTACTGTCTAAATGACTGGTGGGCTCTGTCAGCACAAGTGTGAGGTCTTAAGATATTAAATATTCCAAGAAATGCCAGCTGATCCTGCAGGAAGTACAACTGACCGTTGTGCATGCCATGGGTACCACCAGTGGGAACCACCAAGCTGAAGGTCTGTCCTTGGCCATTGGTGGTGTTGGCAGTTTTCCTCTGTGTTATATAGGGTCACAGCAGGTGACTCTGTCCCATACCTGCCCGCTCCTCTGCGTGGGCACAGTGCTTAGAGGTGGGCCGATCATGTGTAAAACCCTCAAAGGCTTTTGCCTAATGATGCTATGTGCCCCTTTGGCAAGGATCTCACTTACTGGAGGATCTTCTCTGGGGACACACATCGATAGACTTACACTGATAGACTTTACTGTGTGACACCGCTTAGGTTGCTTCTGCTGAGCCAGTGTCCTTTTCGTTACCATCTTTGGATTTTCCAGGTGTCCCTGGAGCTTTTTCCTCATGAGCTCCTCAGATCCTTAGTTTCCAAACTATGTGTAGCTCGGTGTAACTTGGAAGATGTAGGATGCCCCTGGGTTAGATCTCCAGTACCATGAGAGAGAGACACAGACAGACAGACAGACAGACAGATGGACGACAGGTACCCTTCATAGAACCAAAAATATTCCAGGTTGCATCACATGGTCCTTTTACCTGGACTTCAGCTTCATTTTTTGGTGCATAAAAAGTGGCTATTGGGTTCTTCGTCCAGATCCCTCTATATTGCCTTCAAACTGTCCCAGGCAGGATGAAGACTAGATACCAGGAGTAAAAAATCCTCCAGTGTGTGGCTTTAGAAGTATTCTCTAATGCTTGGGAAAACAGGACGCCCAGTACTGCCCAGGGGTGAGGTGTGTTCATTGGTACTTCCATGGGGAACGTCCCAAATTCTTTATCTGATTGCTACGCTCATGACCATTACTGATCCATCAATGTCAAATGTAACGTATCTTCTTAATGAGCTTTGGCCGTAATGCAGGATGAGCGCTATAGTTCTATGCTTTGTACCGAACCCTGCAATATTCCTTATTGATGCTTATCTAACTCCTAACTTAATATGTATCGGTAGAATTTTTTTTTATAATATTTGTCTCCTTTGCTTATCGTTGTTTTTTTTTTTTTTTTTTTTTTGGTGGCACTGGGGATTGGACTTAGAAGCAATTTTACCTCTAAGCTAAACCTCTAGCCCAATTTTATTTCTTATTAGGAAACAGGGTCCCACCAAGTTGCAGAGGCCCTCCCTAAATGGTTGAGGCTGGCTTTGAACTTGCGATCCTTCTGTCATAGCCTCCCAAGTACTGAGATTACAAGCGTGCGCCACCATGCCTGGCTTCCTTGCTCATCTTTAAGATCTAAAAGGACAGGGTCCTTGCCTGCTCTGCTCCTGGGAAGCCCTGCAGCATCCATCATGGCAACTAAGTCATGGCAGGCGCTCAGTAAGTATTTGTTAAAAGTCAAGTAGGTGAAGCTGGGCATGGTGATACATGCCTGTAATCCCAGTACTTGGGAGGCTAAAAGAGGATTACAGGTTAGAGGCCAGCTCATGTAGCTTAGTGAGACCTTTTTTTTTTTTTAAATAATGAGTAAAGTAGGGCTGGGGATATAACTCAGAGGTGGGATACTTGTGAATTCAATCTCCAGTACCATAAAAGATAGAGAGAAAGCCCGGCATGGTGGTGCACTTGGAATCCCAGTACTTGGGCGGCTGAGACAGGAGGATCTGGGTTTGCAGCCAGTCTCAGCTACTTAGTGAGGCCCTCTGCAACTTAGTGAGGCCCTGTTTCAAAATAAAAAATAGGATGGGGGTGTATCTTGGAAGATGTAGGATGCCCCTGGATTAAATCTCCAGTACAGGTAGAGGGGGGGGGGAGAGAGAGAGAGAGAGAGAGAGAGAGAGAGAGAGAGAGAGAGAGAGAGAGGGAGGGAGAGAGGAGAGAGAGAGGAGAGAGAGAGAAGAGAGGAGAGAGAGAGGAGAGAGGGGGAGAGAGAGAAGGGAGAGAGAGAGAGGGAGAGGGAGGGAGAGAGGAGAGATGGAGGAGAGAGAGAGGAGAGATAGAGGAGAGAGAGGGAGAGAGAGGGAGAGAGAGAGGGAGAGAGAGAGAAGGGGAGAGAGAGAGACAGACAGACAGACAGACAGACAGACACACACCTCTGAGTTAAATCTCCAGTACTACGAGAGAGACAGACAGACAGACAGATGACAGGTGCCCTTCTTAGAACCAAAATTCTTCCAGGTTGCATCTCATGGTAAAAATGAAAGCGTGTTGGATTTTTTTCTACATGATTCCGAGTCAATGATCTCCATTCCCCGCGCTTCTCCTGAAAGCCTTCTCCAGCAGATTCCTCCAACAGCCCAACCATGTCAGTCTTCTTAGGTTGTAAACAGGTGGGAGACAATGGCTGCACATCATTGCTCAATCAAGGAATCCTCAGGGATGCTGTTTAGCTCCCGGGAGCCTCCATCACCTCTGGATGATGACGACGATGGTGTAGAAAGCTATTAAGCTTCTGTCGAAAGCTTGCTGTGTGGCCATCGCCACCTTGAACACTTGGGCGTTATCACATTCAGGTCTCAGAACAACCTGATCTGGTGACTGTTCATCCCGTCTTCCATGGTAAAAGCCAAATAAGCGAGGCTCTGAGAAGTTAAGTAACTTTTCCAAGACCACACAGAAGTGAGGAGAAAGACAGCCAGACCCCAGAACCAGTGCTCTTAGGCCTGGGAATCTCGGGGTCTGTGCCTGACATGAGGAGGTTCTTGTAGAGCACATAGAAGTTCCTCAATAAAGCAATTGTTTCTCTTTCACTCTTCTTGAGAAATAGTAGTGAGTGGTGGAGCTACATAGAGGGCAGGGGGGAACACTGGGCCGCCCAGGAAAGAAAGCTGTATAGGAATCTTTATAGAAAGCTTTATAGGAATCTGCCTCTAGAGGAATCCACCGCCTGATAGGAATCTACTTTAGAGGAATCTACTTTAGAGGAAAAAAAAATAAATATAAATATAATATAAATATAAATATAATATAAATATAAATATAATATAAATATAAATATAATATAAATATAAATATAATATAAATATATAATACAAATATAAGCCGGGCGTGGTGGCGCATGCTTGTAATCCCTGCGCTTGGGAGGATGATACAGGAGGATCACGCTGGTTTGGAGCCAGCCGCGCTGGCTTAAGAGACCCTGTTTCCACATAAAGTTAAAAAATAGGTCTGGGAGTGTAGCCCGTGGGAGTGTAGCCCGGAGGTAGAAGGGCTTCCAGGAACCCCAGTACCACCAAAAAAAAATATATATATATATATATATATAATATAAATATAATATAAATATAATATAAATATAATATAAATATAATATAATTTACTCTATAGGAATCTACCTTCTCCGCTGGCTCCAAAGCTTCTATTAAAATCATTTCAGCCGGGCGTGGTGGTGCACGCTTGTAATCCCCGGCTTGGGAGGCTGAGACAGGAGGATCGTGCAGGTTCGAAGTCAGCCTCAGCTGCTTAGTGAGGCTCTCAACAACTTAGTGAGACCCTGTTTCCAAATAAAATATAAAATAGGTCTGAGAGTGTAGCCAAGAGGTAAAAGGCCCCTGGGTTCCATTCCCCCGTACCACCAAAAAATAATAATAGTGATAATAATTTCAGAGCTGGGCGTGGTGGTGCATGCTTGTAATCCCAGCATTCAGGAGGCTGAGGATTGCGGTTTGAGGACAGCCTCAGCTACTTAGTGAGGCCCTCTGCAACTCAGTGAGACCCTGTTTCAAAATAAAGATTAAAAAATAAGGCTGGGGGTATAGCTTGGAGGTCAAATGCCCCAAGGTTCCATCCCTAGTACCGAAAACAATAATAATTAATAATAATAATAACAATAATAATAGTAATAATTCTGCCAACACAGAGGAGTCTTTTCTATTCTGTGGGTATTCTGAGTTTGCTATAAAGGCGTGACTTCATCCTAATGAAGTTCTCTGGCTCCATGGAGCCGGAGTGGCTTGGACTTGGGCCCAGACGGAGCACCTGGTTCTGAATTCTCCAGTGCCCCAGGCAGGCTCCAGGGCCATCTGCCGAAGAACCAGGCTCAGCCGCCCGCTTTCCCGGTGCCTGCGATCTCCGCTTTCCCGGTGCCTGCGATCTCCTGCGGCATCACAGACCCCAGGCCCGGGGCGCTCTCTGTAGGCTGCTCGGCACACGTAGAATCTTCCCACAAAGGAGAATATTCCACACCTCTTCCTGGGGGGTCAGCGGGTCAGGCAGAGGTCCCTTGCTTCAGCCCCAACGTTGCCTCTCGGCACCTGTGCGGCACCTGTCTCTGATGGTGGATCTTTGGGCTTCCTAGCAATTTTCTCCAGGACTTTTTTCTCCCTTAGTGAGAGAGTAAGGGATGAATTAAAGTATATACCTGAAGCTTTTATGGAAAAAGAATAATCACTGGGCGTTTTTGTTTATTCATGTACTTATTTAGCACCTATTTATGGTATCCCTACTGTGTGCTGGGCACTGGGAACAAAACAATAACCAAACTAAGGTTCCTGCCACTCTGCTATTGCAAGGCAGAGGGCAGAGACGAGTCCATTAAAATGCAAATAAATAAAGATAATTCTAGATGAGTACTTTTTAAGTACAGTGGTGTTAATAATACTGATATTAGAAGAAAATATATTCAGTGATGTGTGAATACATGTTTGTATCACTTTGAACCTCACTACAATGTATAATTGTCAAACACCAAGAAAAAGTATCAAAAAACAAACAAGACAGGTGTGGGGGCGCACGCTTGTCATCCCAGCATTTGGGAGGCTAAGACAGGAGGGTCGCGGTTCGAGGACAACCTCAGCTACTCAGTGAGGCCCTCTGCAACTCAGTGAGACCCTATTGCAAAATAAAGAATAAAGCCGGGCGTGGTGGCGCACGCTTGTAATCCCCGTGCTTGGGAGGCTGAGACAGGAGGATCGCACAGGTTCGAAGCCAGCCTCAGCTGCTTAGTGAGGCTCTCAGTAACCTAGTGAGACCCTGTTTCCAAATAAAAATATAAAAAATAGGTCTGGGAGTGTAGCCTGGAGGTAGAAAGCCCCTGGGGGGGGGGTCCATCCCCAGTACCACAAAAGAAAGAAAGAAAGAAAGAAAGAAAGAAAGAAAGAAAGAAAGAAGGGAGGGAGGGAGGGAGGGAGGGAGGGAGGGAGGGAGGGAAGGAAGGAAAGAAAGAAGGGAGGAAGGAAGGAAGGAAGGGAGGAAGGAAAGAAGGAAGGAAGGAAGGAAGATATATTGAACTCTTAAATGTGCGGGACCTTTTTCCATTATGTATCACTTAATCTGTCCTGGGAAGACGATACAGGCGCTTCCGGGATCCCAAGCGTGTCCCCCGCTGTTGAGGGAGCGGCTGTTGAGCCGGGCTGCTCAGGGCTAGGGAGGTGGTTTGAGTTACTGCTGTTGATGTTGCAGACACACCAGCCATGCAAAGACCAGGTGTCTTCTAGAAGTTAACATGCCCTGGAGTGTAGCTGAGAAGCGCAAAATGAAATCAGGCCCAATGTTGCCCGGAAAGGACCTCAGGAGACTCCTGAGCTCTCCTCATCTCTGAGGGTGAATGGAGCCTGCAGTGTCCAGGTGTCAAGCCATCCATGAACACAAAGGCTGGGATGTCCCCTGCCACACGTGGCCCCAGAGGAGCCCGGCCACTCACAGGCAGAGGCTGGATGGAAGGGGGCACCCAAGAGTGCCCATTCAGGGAGGCCTCCAGAGAGACCAGGTGCTAGATTCGGAGCGGGTAATCTACAGACATTTATTTATATCTGTACTTTGAATCGCGTGCCCTGCCTTCTAAAAGGCGAGCCTGTTCGAGGAAGACATACTTTGTCTTGTTCACCTCTGTGTGCTCAGACCCTAAAATAAAGCAGCTACCTACTGGCTCCTTAGTAAACAATTGTCATACACATAAATAATCTTATTTATTTATTTATTTATTTTTGTAGTTCTAGAGATGGAACCCAGGAGCATTTTACCTCTGAGCTACACCCCCAGCCCAATTTTTTATTCTTTATTTTGAAACAGGGTCTCACTGAGTTGCAAAGGACCTCACTAAGTAGCTGAGGCTGTCTGTACACTGCGATCCTCCTGTCTTAGCCTCCCCAATGCTGGGATGACAAGCGTGCGCCACCACGCCCAGCTTAAATGATCACATTTAATTCATGGTACAAAGTCCCCTTTTTTCCTCTGGCTACATCGAGGCTCAGAGGCGACCAGGGACTAGACTGAGATGCCACAGGCCGGGCTGTGGTCTGACTCCGGAGCCTATTTTGACCCTTCCTCCTCTCTCCGACCTTCGCCTCCTCGGTGGGGCTCCCCCCAGGGAATAAGGCCCAAGGAATCAGCTCTGTGTGAAGGGAGGGGCAGCCCAGAACTTCTTTCATCCTGGGGGGCTGGGGATTTCTCCTAAACTCAGGTTGACCTTGGTGACCAAGGAGGTGACCTTTCCTCGGCCTCTGGTTCCCCATCACTGCAGGAAGCAACATGGCCCTACCGACCCGGGCTTCCTTTGCCCCTTGGCAGTTTCCGTTTGTCTCCGTGTGCTCATATTCTTCCTTCTCGCTCTTCCTGAATGGGCTCTCCTGTTCCCGGCACAGTGTCACCCACCTGGACACTCAGCCCTGACACTCTCCCATCCAGAAGATGCTGGCGGCCAGCTGTGAGCCAAGCGCATTCCCCAGTGCCAGATGTGAACCAGGGCACAAGTATCCCTGCCCTTATGGGTTTGACCAGCGGATACTGACAGAGTCACAGCTGAAACGACACACCGTAGCACTCGAGGACCTGGGAGGCTGAACCACCGTAGCACAAATCTATAATCCCAGGACTTGGGAGGCTGAACCAGGAGGAGCGCAGGTTTGTGGCCAGCCTCAGCAACCTAGCGAGGTCCTCAGCAACGTAGTGAGACCCTGTTTCAAATTAAAAAATAGGACTGGGGTTCAGCTCAGAGGCAGAATGCCCCTGAATTCAATCCCCAGTACCAAAAAACAAAACAAACAAGCCAGGCGTGGGGGGCACTCCTGTCATCCCAGTACTCGGGATGCTGAGACAGGAGGATCACAGGTTTGAGGACAGCTCGACAGCAGCTAGTGAGACTCCCATCAACCTAATGAGACCCTGTTTCAAAATAAAAATGAAATAGGGCCAGGGGTGTCGCTCGGAAGAGGAACGCCCTTGGCGCTCACTCCCTGGTACCACAAAACATACAAGCTACTGAATGGGCAGGACACATTCAGAGAAAGATACACTGGCAAAGCAATTTTTAAAAAAGGGTGGGAGCTTCTGATTTAGAGCACAGTTAGTCAACATTTCAGGCTTCAAGGACCATGCATGGAAACTCTGAATTTAGCTCAAAAGCAGCCATAGATACTAGGTAAAAGAACGGGTATAGCCATACTTAGCACAATAGGCCTTTATTTCTAAAAGTAGACCGTTGGCCTGATTTGACCCACGGGCTGAGGTTTGCTGGCCCCAGAGTTAATCAACTTTAGATTTTCTTAGATGCCCAAAAATAGCCTCTCTGAGGAGCTGATATTTGAGCTGGGTTGTTACAACAGGGTGATGGTCTGATTACCTAGAACCGGTCAACATCATCCAGTTGTTTTCAGACTGCAGTCCCGGCCCCGGCCGCATCAGAATCACCTGGGAACTGACTGTAAAATGTAGATTCTCTGCCGGGCGTGGTGGCACACCCTTGCAATCCCGGTACTCGGGAGGCTGAGACGGGGGGATTGAGGGTTCAAGACCAGCCTTGGCAACTTACTGAGGCCCTCTGCTACTCGGTGAGACTCTGTTTCAAAATAAAAAGATAAAATAGGACTGGGGGTGTAGCTCAGAGGTAGAATGCCCCTGGGTTCAATGCTTTAACACTACGAATTAAAAAATAGATTCTCAGGTTGCTTCAAACCTGTGATCCGTAGCCCTGCAGGTGTGGCTGGCAGGCTTTTCAGAAGGAGCTTCAGGGATTTCTGTTGCATGCCACAGACTGAGAACCACCATAATACCATAATGGATAAAGTGTGGGATCCGTGAGGCCACATCTTGGCTCTAGTACTTTTTATCCTTGGTAGTAGGGATTGAACTCAGGGGCATTCTACCTTCCCAGCTATACCCCAACTCCTTTCTTTCTTTCTTTCTTTCTTTCTTTCTTTCTTTCTTTCTTTCTTTCTTTTTTATTTTTTGTGGTACTGGGGATGGAACCCAGGGGCCTTCTACCTCCGGGCTACACTCCCAGACCTATTTTATATTTTATTTGGAAACAGGGTCTCTTAAACCAGCTGAGGCGGGCTTCGAACCTGCGCGATCCTCCTGTCTCAGCCTCCCAAGCACTGGGATTACAAGCGTGCGCCACCATGCCCGGCTAACTCCTTTCCATTCTTTATTATTTCTTGCTAAATTCCCTGGATTCTTGCTAAGTTGTAAAGGCTAGCCTCGAACTTGCAATCCTCCTATCTCAGCCTCCTGAGAACTAGGACTACAGGTGTGCGCCACCACATATTATCTCTATAACCTCAGGCCTGCTGAGCTCCTGTTGCTTCTCTTTCCTTTAAAATGGGGAGTCTTAGCCGGGCGTAGTGGCGCACACTTGGGAGGCGGAGACAGGAGGATCGCGCAGGTTCGAAGCCAGCCGGCTGGCTTAAGAGACCCTGTTTCCAAATAAAAATATAAAATAGGTCTGGGAGTGTAGCCTGGAGATAGAAGGCTTTCCAGGAACCCCAGTACCACCAAATAAATAAATAAATAAAACGGGGAGGCTTCTGCCCAAGACTGAAGCAGCTCTGAAGGATAAAGGGTTTCGTGTCTGCAAGAGCCTAGGAGAAGGCTGACGTGTAGTGGGTCCTCACCCAAGGGCGGTTGCCTTCATCACCACCATCCTGATGTGGGGCTTCGAGATGTGCCCACCGATTGGCACGCTTGGGGTGAGAGTGGACGAGCAGCCCCTTCCCTGCCCGGCTTCCTGCAGGAGCTCACGTGCCTGGGTAGTAGCCCCGGATGGATCCATAATCCTCGCACACATCCCAGGGGATGCTTTGGTCCTTGTTACTGCCTCCCCACGAGTTACGTCGCTCTGACTCACGGCTGCCCCGCTGGAGTCACCGTGCCGGACAGTTGTCCCCCTCTCCCTTGCACTCTGAGGCTGTTGACTTTCTACTCTTAATGTGCGAAGCTATTTCTCCCTGGAGGGAGGGAGGCTGTAGATGTTGGGGGGAAGGGAGAGAGAGTGGCTCACCGCTCCAGGATGGCCGGCTGGTTTGGGCTCCTGAAGAGGGAACTTACCGTCTCAGGGTCCCTGGGAAGCCCCCTCCCCCTAAAAACCATCATCAGACCCACCAGCCACTTACAGAATTCTCTATTTCCTTACTCCATCGGCACCCGCGGAGCTCAAAATGGAATTTCATGGTTGCGGGGACTTGTATGCATCTCTGGCCCGATTGGTTTCCATCGCCCCTAAGCCACAGTGAGGTGTCAGGCTTCTCCAGCTCTTGCCCGATGTTTCCAGTTCACGCAAGAGAAGGGCCGGGAAAGGCGGCAAGCAGGGGACAGGAGGAAGCTTCAAAGCAGTGAACCCCACAGCCCTCGGGACACCGGCCCCATGAACGGTGCCGGTGCCGTGTTTATCTTGGCTCCAGCAGGGCGCCGATGTCATCGGATCGCAATGGGAAATATGCCCATGTGTGCGGCGCTCGATTAATAAACTTGTTTTCAACAGAGCTGTCAGACATGGGGCTAGGATCTGGGTTCCCAGGCACTAGGGCTTCTGCCAGATGAAGTCAATGGGAACGAGGCCCGACTCCGTCAGCAGGGACTTGTCAAGACTCGTGTGTAGAACGCCAGGCTCCAGAAGCTAAGGCTCGTTTGCAAATGCAAGAGAGAGACCAGCCATTGGCCTGCCCAGCTTTGGCTCCAGCCTTTACGGTAAACGCCTTCTGGGATCCCAAGGAGTGGGAGCGGGCCTCCGAGCTCGGACTTCCCGTATGAGCGCATGGCTTCGCACCCTTTCGGCTACCTCGCGATCTGTATACCTCAGGCGGTGTTAAGAGTCTATCCACCCTTGGGGTGAGCTCTTCCACCCTAGGACTCCTGAAGTAATTTGAGTAATTTCATGGGATGCTTGGACGAATCCACCAGCGAATCACCAAATAACTCCCTTCCTTCCTTCGTCCCTCCCCCGGCCCGTCTGTCCGTCTGTGCATTCCTGTGAGCGTCCAGCTATTTACATGTTCATGGGTTGTTTATCTAAGTACCCATTACGTGCCAGCCATTAGTCTCTGTGATTTTGGTGGGGCTGTTTTCCAGGTGCCGTGTAACCCAGGGGCTTCCCACCCCCAATTTCTTTATTTCCCTATGTGTGGTATGTTGGGTATCACGGGTAGGTGTAGAAAGTCCAGCACGGACGCCCCAGGCAGACATCTGGATTTGTTCTGGCCTCCCGTGGCTTTTATCTTACGCGACCCTATCCTCCCGGGCTCAGAGTGTGCAGGAGTGTGAACGCTGACATCTAGCTCTGGATTCCAACCCTGGTTCCACTGCGTTCTTAAAAACCGGCCTCGTGAATTTCCCCTGTGAGATGTCTCTTCATCATCTGAAAGCTAGGGCTGTCTTTTCCATCCTAAGGCGTGGCTGTTCGGGTAAGATGAGACAGTTCTGTAGGCGCCCAGGCTCCACAAACAATTGCTTGTTTCATAGTGAAAAGATGGAAGCCACCCAAGGGTGCATCGCCAGGTAAGTGGATAAACAAATGGCTCTCGGCTTAGAGACTGCGCTACTCTGGAATCAAAAGGAATGTGCTGTTAATATATGCGATGTGAATGGATCTCAGGAGCCTTATTCTGTGCGGGAGAAGCGAGACCACCATGCACATACTCTATGATTCCGTTGATAGAAAACTCTAGAAAATACAAGATAATCTATGGTAACCGAAAGCCTATCAGTGGTCCTTTGGGGATAAGGGTAGAGGAAGAAGTGGGAGGGAATGATTGAAGGACCAAGGAAACCTTGGAGTCTGATGGACATGTTCACTATCAAACCTAAATTTGTCTCTCATGGGAAATGTGTGTGTGTGTGTGTGTGTGTGTGTGTGTGTGTATTCATGCAAGACATCAAATTGTACATATTCTTTAAATATGTGTGATTTGTTATGTGTAAGACACCTCAATGAATGAATGAATGAATAAAAGAATGAATGAATTTTTTCTGTAGCTAACAGGAATACCTTCATATTCATGCAGGACATCAACTTGTGTGTGTTCTTTAAATATGTATGACTTATGTGTGAGATACCTCGATGAATAAATGAATGAATGAAGTTTCTCTGTAACAAACAGGAAGGCAAGCATCTTTCCATGCCAACTGGAGTCTTTCTAAGTTCCCATAAGCCACCTCAGGAAGTAACTGAGCCTCTGGGCCAATTACTCTCAGACAGAACTGCTCAGTATTAATTTTCTACTTTTACAAAAGCGATTTGAGGCAGAAAATGCAGATGGGTGGCACTAAAAAACATCGGTTCCACAAACTGGCTTGTTTCATTATCTCTGTAAATTCTGGTGGAGAGAGCCCAACCTACCATCGGCCCTCAGGAAGTAGCAGGGAAGGCTGTTACTGCGGTAGCAATCAGGAAGACCCAGCAGTGAGCTCTTGGCTGAAGGAAGCTAATTATTCCACCTGACTCTGAACCCGCATTTTCTGATTCAAACGAGTAAGCTCCGAGGTTGTTAGCTTGGAAGGGGATCAGGACAGCTACATGGAGTTACACAGTTAGTGCACTGCGCAAATGGATTCGCCATGGGTCTACTGACTCCCAGAGCGGGGCGCGCATTTTATTTAATATATGACACCTTGAAAAGCTTACCTGGCTCTGATACAGGGCTCCATCTGGGGGCTTAACTTTTTCTAATTTGTAAGAGGTTGTCTTTTTCTCTGATTTACATAAAAGTGTCGTAGAAGTCTAGTAGCGATCTACAGTATTGGCTTTCTAACAATCCTGGGCTTCTGGGAAACCTCCTTTGTGGCTCTTACCAAAGAGTGTTAGAAAAAAAGAGCTGATTTCCCAATCCTGAATGGCACTGACAGTCTGGTGAGGGGTCCTGGTTTTTCCAGAATTGATGGTCAAGACTGAAGGCTTCAGGCCTTTCTTTCTCTTCTTGCTTCTCCAACATTCTGCAGATCATCAAAGCCTCATAGCATTGGGCAGAGAGGAACCCAAAGAAACAAGCTAAAATGCTAACTAATTTTGCCAACCATTTGGCAGCTTTATGTTTATTGAGGGAGAGGGTCAAATGACATGGATAGATTTCAAGTTCTGAAACTTCCATCTTTTTCTGGGTACCATTGCTGTGTGGATAATCAAGCGTTCATCTTGATGGTGACTACAGTCTGAGAACTAGATCTAGCTGATATCTATATCATGTGATACACTCCGTAGCCTTTATAAAATGTTCATCTTTTTTTTATCTATCAAGGTCATTCTTAAGCATAATGATAAAAACAAATAAATAACATGACTTTTTGGATCAGACACACCTTAGACCTGATCAAGCTCTGTGACTCTCTACTATACAGTATTTTCTATGGGAGAAAGTTATTTTATACCATGTTGAGGCTCGCTTTCCTCCCTTCTGAATGATTAATAATAATGGTTCCTGCCTTATGGAGTACCTAATCGGTATCTGTTGTTTCCGGATACTCTAGATATTGTGACCGATGGGAAAGGCCAGTTTGGTACACAAACACTTTTCTTGGCAAGGTCTATTTGGGAAAGCAAAACTGGGTTCTAAGTCTGGAGTTCTTGTCCAGAGATAGGAGAAGCAAGAAGGAAGAGAATTCTAGAATCAAGGTATGTTAGTCAACGTTGTTGCTGCTATAATCCAAAGACCAGACCATGTAACTTGAAGAAAGGAAGATTTCCTTCCTCCTCTTAAGTTTGGAGATTTTGCGTTTAGCCATTGTGAGGCGGGGGACCATGAATCTCCAGGCATGGCAGCAGATAGAAGGGAGAGAACAAAAATTTGATCTTCGCATCATGGAGGCCAGAAACAATAAAGAGGATGGAGGAGAGAAGGAGCCATATATAATCCTCAAAGCCGCAGCCACAGCATACCCTACTGGCCTGGAACATCACCCAGATAAATACATTGTCATCCACTGCCGGGATGACAACCAGGCCTCACTTTAACATTGCCACCCAGTTTCCCTGAGGGCTGGAGGGAGCACCTCAAAGCCAAACCATCACAATAGGCAGAATAAGGCAGTGCCAAAATTATTAAACCCAAACCCTACATTTGCTATTTAAGAAAATGGACTCAAAGTATGTGACCTACCATTGCTGAATAGAGGCAAAATTTAAAGAGTACTTTATTTCCTTCACCATCCTTATCCTTATGGCATTAAGGAAGAGTATTCTAGCTTCTCTTTTTCATCTAAAACATGAAGATGAAGAGCCGGGCGTGGCGGCACACGCTTGTTGTAATCCCCGTGCTTGGGAGGCTGAGACAGGAGGATCGCACAGGTTCAAAGCAAAGCTCAGCTACTGAGTGAGGCTCTCAGCAACTTAGTGAGACCCTGTTTCCAAATAAAGTATAAAATAGGTCTGGGAGTATAGCCCAGAGGTAGAAAAGCCCGTGGGTTCCACCCTCAGTACCACCAAAATAAAAAATAAAAACAAAATAAAAAGTAGAAAATAGGGCTGGGGGTGTAGCTCAGAGGTATGATGCTCCTGGGTTCCATCCCCAGTGCCACAAAAAACATTAAAAAAAAAAAATAAAACATGAAGATGTAAAATATTTCCTTCCCATTATGAATCAAGATTAAACAAAGCAATATTTCCAAATTATTAGGAGAAAGGTGATGGAGATCATGAACAGTAATATCTATGAAGGCAATATGCTCATATTTATATCGTGATATACTCCATAGCCTTTATAATATTTTTATCTTTTTTATCTATCAAGGTTAATGACGACATCTTATAATCTTTCACTGTGATTATAGAATTTTTTCCTATGATTATTTTTCCCTTATATATTTGAATCTGTATTTGTGGGTGCTTACAATTTTATGGTTATACTAGATTGGGGGGGCAGGCTGGGGAATGAACCCAAGGGCATTCTACCTTAGAGCTCCACCACCCAGGCTGTGACGGGAGGATCGCTGTTCACAGTCAGCCTCGGCTACTTAGTGAGGCCCTTTGTAACTCAGTGAAACCCTGTTCCAAAATAAAGAATAAAAAAATAGGGCTGGGGGGTGTAGCTCGGAGGTGGAATGCCCCCGGGTTCCATCCCCATTACTGCAAAAAATAAAATGAATAAATTAAAAAGAATTCTGTGACCTGCAAAATACAAAGTTAATGACCCCAAGCTGGAAATTCAGAAGAGATAACTGGCCCGGGTATGGGTGATGGTTTATCCCCTGGATCTTCTCAACAGAAACATCCCGGTAATGACCCAGTTCCCAGATCTTTTAATTTGGTATACACTCCGCTGGCTGGGGACAGCCTCCTTCCTGCGATCCTTCATTGTCTTATTAAAAACAGAAGGCAAGTTGCTTATGGAAGGACTTAAATGTCAGCGTGAAGATACTGTCTGACTCATCGCTTTTCCCCACTGGTTTTTACCATCATTTCAGAGAAGTGTTACCAAAGAAGAACATTTGGTCCCAACATGTAATAAAACTCACTCTCAAGTTGTCAAATTCATAGAGACAGAAAGGAGAAGAGTGCTTGCCAGGGGCTGGGAGAGGGAGGGATGGGGAGTCATTGTCTAATGGGTACATTTTCAGAGTGGGAAGATGAAAAACCCTGGAGATAGAAGGAGGGATGATCCTGTAACAATGTAAAAATGAGAGTTTTTTCCTTTGGTGCTGGGAACTGAACCCAGGAGCATTCTCCCTTGGAGCTATATTGCAGTCCTTTTTATTTTTATTTATTTATTTTTTATTTTTTGAAGTACTGAGGATGAAACCCAGGGGTATTCTACTTCCTAACTATACCCCCAGTTCTTTTTTTTTTTTTTTTTTTGGTGGTACTAGGTTTCCTGGAAGCCCTTCTACCTTCCAGGCTACACTCCCAGACCTATTTTATATTTTTATTTGGAAACAGGGTCTCTTAAGCAAGCAAAGCTGGCTTCGAACCTGCGCGATCCTCCTGTCTCCGCCTCCAAAGCGCGGGGATGACAAGCGTGCGCCACTATGTCCGGCTCTTTTAAAATTTTGAAACAGGGTCTCACTTAGTTGTGGAGGACCTCACTAAGTAGCTGAGACTGGCTGAGAACCTGTGATCCTCCTTTCTTGGCTTCCCAAGTACTGGGATTCCAAGTGTGCACACTCATGCCCGGCTTTGTTTTTGTTTTGTTTTTTTAAACAGGCTTTTGCTGAGTTGCCGAGAATCTCACTAAGTTTCCAGAGCTGGCCTCTAGCCTGAGATCCTCCTGTTTCAGCCTTCCATGATTATTATTGACACTGAACTATATATACTAAAAATTGGTTCAAATGGTACATTTTTGTTATGTGTATTTTATCACAAAGTAAATACATACATAAAATAAAAAAAATAATAAATGAAAGCCCTGGCAAGAACTGAATCGGTTTCCTTAAAGACCACCTGGACTCTGTCAGGGAGGAGCTGGGCACCTGCTTTTCTTGTTCCTAGATCCCAAAGAAGAAACATTTCTCTTACCGGACTCACATGATCCTCGGAATATACTGTCCATGTGTAACCTTTAAAGCATACACAATCCTGAGCAACGCAGGGGCTTCCTACCTTCTTTGGAGTTCCAGCTAATCCTTTTTTAAGTCCACAGCTCTCACCATGGGTCCTCAGAGTTCCTCTAGACTGCTTCCCATTCGTGGGGTTAGCGGGAATGGCAAACTGGACGCGTGAGCTGCGACTTGCGTTTCTCTTTGATTCCTCGAACATGTTAGGGCAGAGTGGAATTCTGACTAGTGTGCGGAGACAGTGGGGCGAAACACCAACATTCACAATGCCCCAGCCAGTACTCCAGGCACCTTCACAGTCATTAGTGAACAATCACAGCAGGGCAAAAATTTGGAGTTTCTCAGCAGACCACATTGCCAGCTGAGATCAAAAGAAGTAACGCTCTGCCTTCCTGTTTCAGCTCGCGTACCAAATGGTCCATTTGATACCACTTGTTATGGTTTGAATTATAATGTCCCCCAGACCTCATGAGCTGGAGGCAGCCATGTTGGAGGGAGCCATACTAGAAGCGGACTTGTTGTAGGCAGCCATATTAAAAGCAGCTGTATTGGAGGCAGCCATGTTGAAGGCAGCCATATTGGAGGCAGCCATATTGGAGGCAGCCATATTGGAGGCAGCCATGTTGGAAACAATCATGTTGAAGGCAACTATGTTGGAGGGAGGGGAGCCACATTAAAGGTAGCCCTGCTGGAGGCAGCCATGCTGGAGTTTGAGCTTGGTGGCTAAGGAAGGGCCCCTGGAAGCATAGCCAGGAACAGGGTTTTCCAGGGTGGTTACTCTAGCTTCCTGCTTCTCTCTTCCATGCCTCCTGAGTTGATCACAAGCTCTCTCCTTCTCCTCTCTGCTCCCCATCATTTTTCCCTGAGGACCCACAGTTCTGGCTCCTGCTTGGGAGCTGGTCTAACATGGAATGAAATCTCCAGAACCATGAACAAATGCATGTTTCTTCCTCTAAGTTGTGGTCATCATGTGTTTGGGGTCACAGTGGTGAGACTGCTGACTGAAGCACCCCTCCTATGTGTTTTGTGCTTTTTATTGGTGATTTCACTGTTGAAAGGATTCCCCAGCATGGTGAAGGCACTGTCTAATTTTCAAAAAGGTTGTGACTCGCTTTATGGACGCAATGTGCTAGATAAGCTTTCCTTGGCATGAGTTACAGTGCCATGGGTTCATATCAGTGAAACAATAATACATGTTAAATAAATTGTCCTTACATAGCACACATAAAACAAGTTTGTGGATTGATTGGCTGGTGAAAATGTCATGAGGTGAAGGCAAGAAGAACCTAGTCTTTTCTTCCTCTAAGGGAAGTCCTTCCGCATTCACAAATTCATTGTTTGCTGGTACTTTATTCTTCCGTGAGTAAAGAGAATTGAGTATACTAAACTTTGCACAGGGTGATGTCTTGCGCATACAATAAGAGTATAGGATTCTTTAATAATTAGCTCCCTCTTCTATGCTCAGGGGAAGGATGTACTTTTTCATGAAGCTAGGCATGGTCATGTGACTTGCTTTAGTGAAATGCTAGTAGATGTCATGTGTGTCACACTTAGCTGCCAGTGTCCAGCCCTCACCTGCCTCTCTTCTGTCACCATATTCCTAGAGGTGCACACCAGTATGACTCCTCCATTAGCTGGGCCTCTGCTATGAGAGATACAGAGTGAGAAACAGAACAGTGGTGCGGATAATGGCTCAATAGTCATAATATATAAAAAGCCCCTACAACTCAACATCAAAGAGACAACTTGATTTAAAAATGGGAAAGGACTTAAATAGACATTTCTCCAAAGAAGGTAAACAAACCATTATTAAGCACATGAAAAGATGCTTCAGAGTAATTGTTAGTGGAACACAAATCAGAACCCCAAAGACAGATCACTCAGACACACCAGAGAGATCTCAGCTTTAATATCTTCAGACTAACCAGTGTTGGCAAAGATGTACAGAAATTAGAACCTCTGCACATCACTGGCGGGAAAGAAAAGTGGCACATTCCCTGGGGAACAGTCTGGCACTTTCTCAAGAAGGTTAAGAGAATGACCATGTAATTAATCAATTCCCTTTTGTCTAGGCATATAGGCAAAAGAATAGAAGAACAGAGAGTCAAAGGATTACTTGTACACCAAGATTCATTGACATTCCCAATAGTTCACAATAGTCCAGAGGTAAAATCTATAGATTTTACACACATACATGTGTGTATATGTATATATATATATATATATATATATATATGTGTGTGTGTGTGTGTGTGTGTGTGTGTGTGTGTGTGTTATGTATATATGTGTGTGTGTGTGTGTGTGTGTGTATACATTCATATATACACACATGGAGTATTAGGTCTGCCACGCCCAGTAAGTTTGACACACAGTACGATGTGAATTAACCTTAATCATTTTTTTTAGGTGTGAAAGAAAAACATCTAAACACAAAGGGTGGGTTATTTCACAGATATCTAAACCTGGCAAATACATAAACTCAGTGGATTCGAGGTCACCAGGGGCGAGGGCAGGAGAAATGGAAAACCATTTCCTAACTAGAACGGTTTGTATTCGGCATGACAAAAAAGTTTGGGGATTAGATAGTGGTGATGGTTACTCAACATTGTGCATGTAATTTGTGCCGCTGAATCTACATGGGACAAACAGGCAATGCATGAATCATGTATGTCTCGAACAATGCACTGTGAGGGGATGTTGTACAGGGTATTGAATCCAGGGGCATCCTACCTGCACACTACACCCAGGCCCTCTCATTTTGCATTAGGGTTTTGCTCTGTTGCTAACTTACACTTAAGCAGTGCGGATGTTTCAGCTTTCTTACTCTCCTGTGTGCTGCAGCCCTCTTTTATTTTAAAGTATAGAAATGATATGTCCTTAAGTGAACTGTGTATCCAAGCAACCATCACCTGTAGTTTGCGGTGAGTTTCCAGTAACACCCCTTGATTGGCAAGTTTCCATCTCTGGAAGGAAGAATCCCTTCTTCGGAGTGTAGCCTGCATTGTGATGAACTGCTCTGGACAGTTAAAAGTGTGAACTGGCAGCCGGGCGTGGTGATGCAGGCTCGTAATCTCAGTGCTTGGGAGGCTTAGACGGGAGGATCGCAGGTTGGAGAGCAGCTTCAGAAACTAAGTGAGACTGTCAGTAACCTAGCAAGAGCCTGTTTCAAAATAAAAGGAAAAATAAAATAGGGCTGGGGAGTAGCTTAGAGTTAGAATTGTCCTGAGTTCAATCCCCAGTGTGTGTGTGTGTGAGAGAGAGAGAGAGAGAGAGAGAGAGAGAGACAGAGACAGAGACAGAGAGAGAAAGAGACACAGAGAGAGAGGAAGGGGAAGGAGAAGAAAAGAAGGAGAAGGAAGAGGAGGAGGAAGAGGAGAACAGGAAGGAAGGAAGGGAGGGGGGGACAGAGGGAGGAAGGAAAATTTTCCGTGTAGTTTGGAGGTAGAATGCCCTGGGTTCAATCCCCTGTACCAAAAATAAATGAAGGAAGAAAAGAAAGGAAGAAAAGGATAGAGGGAGGGAAGGAAGAAAGGAAGGAAAAAGGAAAGGAATTTCCTAAAGAACCAGGCTGTGTAAGTTTCTGATGATGAAGTGCTAAAGCCAGCTTGTCCTACCTTGCAAGAGGCAATTGGTCAATCTTCAGGAATTTTGTAAGTCACTTATTAAACGCAGGCATTATGAGAAGCTAATTGTATATATTTATAGTTGCATAAATTGCACTCAAAAGACAGGTAATAAATACTAAAAAAAAAAAAAGTGTCACTCCCTAAATATATTGCCCTGTTTGTTTTTTCTTTTTCTTTTCTTTTCTTTTCTTTTTTTTTTTTTTTTGCGGGTCTGGAGATGGAACCCAGGGGCATTCAACCTCCAAGTTACACCCCCTGCCCTATTTTTTATTCTTTATTTTGAAACCGGGTCTCACTGAGTTGCAGAGGGCCTCACTAAGTAGCCGAGGCTGTCCGCGAACCGCGATCCTCCCGTCTCAGCCTCCCGAATGCTGGGATTACAAGCGTGCGCCCCCATGCCTGGCTTCCTGTTTCTTTTTTATACCTTTATTGGCTCATGGCAATTAAACATCATAGTGATATTCGATGCGATACAAACATCTGTGCACACAGCACTTGGTGAATTTCCTTCCTGGTCCTCCCACCACCACACTCCCTCTTCGTACATTTAGTGAGATAGGCCGTGATACCTTCACATATGGACCTACCATTATTTGAACTGTTTCCTTTCTCTCTCCTTCTTTATCCGCTTCCACTATTTTGCTGGTCTTTTTTTTTTATTATTTGACCCAAATCCCTTTTGTTACTTACTTTCTCTCTAACTTCTGCACCTGAGAGAAGACACATGTCCCTTGACTTTCCAAGACGGGCTGATCTCACTTAGCAGAATATTCTCTAATTCTCTCCATTTCCCGGCAAACGATATCATTTTGTTCTTCCTCATCGCGGAGCCCTGTCCCGTTGTCTGTGTACACCATGATTTTCTAATCCATTCATCTGCTGATGGGCACCTAGGTTGGTTCCAGAATTTGGCTGCTGTGAATTGCGCTGATATAAACATGGCTATGCATGGGTCCATATGCTATTCAGATGTTAATTCTTGGGAAATACATCCATTAACATTCTTGCAGCTCTAATCAAAAGACTGACCACGTAACTTAGAGGAAAGAAGGTTTATTTTCTTATGGTTGGGAGCTCTGTCCGTGTGAGGCCTGGGACCGCGAATCTCAGGACATGGCGGCAGGAGGTGGAGAGAGAGAGACAGAGACAGAGAGAGAGACAGAGAGAGAGAGAAAGAAGCAGAGAGAGAGGGAGGGAGAGAGAGAGAGAGACAGAGAGGCAGAGAGAGAGAGAAAGAAGGAGAGAGAGGGAGAGAGAGAGAGAGAGAGAGAGAGAGAGAGAGAGAGAGAGAGAGAAAGGGGCAGGAGGAACCATTTATTTAATCCCCAAGGCTGAACCTCAGGGACACATCCCCTCCAGCCTCACCCTACTGACCCACCAGGAACCACCCAGATAAATTCTTTACAATATACTTATCCATTTCTGGTCTTATAATCCTCATGACTCAGTCATACCAACCCTGAATACTAATAAATGAGCTCTTCAGCGGATGTTTTATATTTAACTCTAACAGGGAAAGAATCCAAGGAGTGGTAATGAGCCAGTCATCAAATGGGCTACTGAACTGGATAGGTGCTTCTCCAAAGAAGAAATACAAATGGCCAACAAATATGAGACAATGTTTGAAATTATGAACAGTTGGGAAATGCAAATCAATACTATACAGAGATTTTTGTCTAACTCTAGTTAGACTAAGTAGCTGAGGCTGGCTGCGAACCACTATCCTCCTGTCTCAGCCTCCCAAATGCTGGGATTACAAGCATGCACCACCATGCCTGGCTCTAACTCTAGTGAGAATGGCAGTCATCAAGAATACACTAACAAAGCCGGGCATGATAGCTCACGCTTGTAATCCCAGTACTTGGAAGGCTAAGACCAGAGGATCATGATTTGCGGACAGCCTCAGCTAGTTAGTGAGGCCCTCTGCAACTTAGCGAGAACTTGTTTCAAAATAAAGAATACAAAATAGAACAGGGGGTGCAGCTCAGCTAGAATGCTTCCTGGGTTCCATCCCCAGTAGTGCAAAATAATAATAATTAATAATAATAATAATAATAATAATACAATAATACAATTAAAAATGCTGGTGAGGATGTGGGGACATAGGAACTCTTCTCCACTGTTGCTGAGGTAGTAAATTAGTCCTATCATTATGAGACCAGTTTGGAAGTTCCTCAAAAGACTAGGAATGGAACTACCATACAACCCAGCTGTACACTATCGCATTCCACTGTTCGCTACACCCCGGAGGTCACTTCGTTTGCTGTGTCTGCATGGCAGGATGCTGCGGAACAGAGTGCCCCTGCCGGACCCGCTTCCAGGGATGCTACCCGGGAGCTGCTCAGAGCATCTGTTTTTTGTGCACCCTCTGGAGCACCTTTGTCCACCACCGGGGCGCTTGCATTATTTCTCCTTTGTGTTGCAGTCCCGTGGTTTCATGGGCCGCTGCCTCCAGCAGAGTGCAGCCTCCTCTGGCTCTGTCCTCCTTACGCATGGTAGCTTTTTGCCCTGCAGGTATGACGTTCCTTGTACAGAATAGATTGCAGGGGTCTGCCTGGCCGCCAGAGCAGAGCACCGCAGACTCGTGACTTGGCGACAGATGCTCAGGAGGCAGAACCCCAAGCGTGGTGGGTGTGGTTACTGGTGCATATGGCGCCTGCTCATGGCATGTCCTCCGGTGGCCTTTGGACCCTGTGAGCATGCTCGTGTGTGTGTGTGTGTGTGTGTGTGTGTGTGTGTGTGTGTGTGTGTATAGACACAGTCCATATATATATATATATATATATATATATATATATATATATAAGGACACCAGTCCCATCAGACAGGGACTCACCCTTATGACCTCTCCTTATTATCTCCTTAAGGACCTTGCCTCCAAATTCAGTCACATCAGGGGCTGGAGATGCAGCCTATGGATATTGAAAGGGACATGAATAATTACAAATTGCATATTGGGTTCTTTAAGGTAGGAGATGTAGAAGCTGGGCATTGGTGACGCACACTAGTAATCCCAGGACCACGGGGGCTGAGACAGGAGGATTGCAGGTTTGAGGCCAGCAATTTAGCAAAATCCTGTTTCAAAAGAAAAAGTAATAGCCATGTGTGATGGCACATGCTTATAATCACTAAATGTAAGCATTTGGGAGGCGGAGACCGGATGATCACGGTTCGTGGACAGCCTCAGCTACTTAGCGAGGCCCTTCGCAACTCAGTGAGACCCTGTTTCAAAAATTAAAAGACTCAAAAATAGGGCTGGGGGTGGGGGTAGCTCGGAGGTACAGTGAGCCTAAGTTCCATCCCCAGTATTGCAAAAATAAATAAATAAATAAATTGGATAGGATGTATAGCTCAGAGGTGAATGCCCCAGGTTTAATCCTGAATTTCTGTGTTATCAGGTTGTGGACGTTCATTGCTCTATTGCTGTTCCTCTTTCCCATGATTTCAGAAGTTTGTGCCTTCTCTGGGTTCTTCCCCAGGTCACCACGACTTCACTTAGGGTGCTCTGGATCTCGAGTTGTTGTATTCTCGGCTGCCACTACTCCTTTACTGGGATGTATCGTAAAGTCTCAGACCCGGGGAGTTAATCGAGGCTGCGCGAGACCATGGGGGTGCCAAGCTGGGTGTTTTCCCATGGGGGGCTGCAACTGGGGTGTGGTATCTTTGCCACCACTAATCCTTCACTGGGTTGGACTGCAAAATCTCAGACCCAGGGAGATTATCAAAGCTGTGCAAGTCCCTGGGGGTGCAGTGCTGGGATTTCTCTGTAAGGACCGCAATTTCACTTACAGTTATCGTGCATGCTGATCTGGAGCTGTTGCGGGCGTGGTGAACCCGCCACCACTGCTGGCAATATGGCTCCGCTGTCACACCCTTGGCCGTGAGGCTGGCGTATTTCTTTTCTGGTTTTGAGCTCCGTTCTGAGTCCCTGGAAGGTGTGACGCACTTGGCCACTGGGAGTTTTAGACATTCTTTGAGCTGAAAGAACTGCTGACTTACACCCGAATGATCCGCAGCTGCTCACTTCAGCTCCTTGTTTACCTTTCCTCTCTGGAGCCTGGTGCTGTGAGGCATGATGGCGCCGGTGCAGCTCCACGATCCAGGCTGGTTTATTTTCTTCTGGTCTTCTTTTTCTCCGTCCCTTGTGTTTATATTTTTTATTTCTCTGCTGATGGTGTTTTCTGGCTATAAAAAGTGCTGATTTTGTGGCAATGGAGATAAAGTGTTAGCAGGACTGGTAAATGCTGCTTTTCTCGGTAACCATGTTCCCGGAAGTCCTCCGATAATAATTTTGAATGAGAGATGTAGAGTCTTCAACATGCACCCATCCCCAAGCTCTCCCATTATAACAGTGGGGCCCCCGAATAAGTATTATTGACCTCCTTATTACTGTACTGGGTCCCCACGATGAAAGAATTTGCCCAGTGACCTATGGATGGCTAGTGGATGACCCAGGACTTGAACCTAGACAGTGACCTCTGGACCCCACGCCCTGCATGCCGGGGAAGCTCCTGCCTGCTTTCTTCTGACCCCTGTGCCTGCCTTTTGTCTAAAGGCGATCCCAAAACTTGTCCCCCAAGAGTAAACAGCTGTTGGGGGACTTCTAGTGAGGCCTGTCCATAAATCCATAGTCATTCTGCAAAGAGAGTTTTGGTACAGTTGGGGCGTGGCAATCTTTAGGTCATGGTATCTCACACAAAGTATTTAAACTCTTAGCTATTTCATTCTAGGACCTTTTCCTTAAGACAGGATAAATTAAGTAGCTGTCAGATAATGCCCCAGACTAAATGCAAAGTAGTTTTTCAGGCTGGCCTCGAACCTGCGATCCTCCTGTCTCAGCCTCCCAAGCCACTAGGATTACAGGTGAGCGCCACGGGCACCCCGCTGGAAAAGTATTTTGTAACTAAACGTGGAAAACGGTGAGTCTGTGGGAGCCAGTAGGTGCAGGTGTAAGAGCAGCAGAACCCTGGCGATTTGAAATTTTAGTACCTGCTGGGGGTGTCGTATGATTTCCCTTAATATGTCCAAAGTTAACTTGAAAGAAATTCTCTGGTTCCAGAGACCGATGTTTTTGTCTCTTCCTGGTAAGGAAACAGCCCACTGAGCTTTAGCCCTTGCATCCGCTGCCTGGCGTCTACACCACCCCACACCAGTCATCTCCAGAGAGAAAGCCAGTCCTCTGGCAGGACAGAAGGGGAGTTTGACTCTGGCTTCTCCTGAAACCTCACCGGTATTTTCTCTTGCTGCCATGTGTTTCTCAGTCCTTTGAAAAACCAGGCACACCGAAAAACACAGCATTTAGTCATTCAACAAACATTTCTGTGTACTTAATACGTGCCAGGATCTCTTCTTCTGGGCATATATAGTGAACAAGGTCCCAGATGCCCACATTCTAGAGAGAGATAGAAATAAAGAGAGGGAGAGAGAGAGAAGAGGTGTGACAGGCAAGCAGTCAGACACTGCTGGGATCTTTGAAGAAAGAGAGGCCACGGGCGAATTAATTTCATTACCCTTGACATTGGGTCAGTGAGTCCTTTGCTATGGGAGTTTTAGCCTCGTCCCCAGCCTCCCCGACTCAACGCCAATAGCAGCCTCCTCCCCCAGTTGTGATCACCAAAAATATCTCCAGACGTTGTCAAGATCCTTGAGGGGCGAGGGGCAGGGTGCTCCTTGAGGGCGAGGAAAACGGTGCGGATTTAGCAGCCCCTGTCCTTGACCACTGAGGGCGGAGGCTGGAAGAAATTAGGCCTGGTACTGGTATGACTCACCTGTGGAGCCTTCCCCATAAAATTTATGCCTTAGCGATACGAATGTGTCCAGAGGTGTGATCATCAAACCACGAGGGCTCTGGGTTCATCTGAAATCCCCAGCTTTCTAGGGGGGAAAAAAAAAAAAAAAAAAAACTCAAACAGCTTGCCCGGCAACTGCATAGAGTTGGTTGTTGATAAGAGTTGGATTCTTCTAAAGCTCCCAAGGTCCCTGGACCACAGGAGAACCTGAGAAGTTTGAAATGCCAATTACAGCGCCCTACCCCTCCGACCGAATTAGAAATCTGGGTTCCCACAAGCCTTCCAGGTAATTCTGGAACAAACTAAAGTTTGAGAACCCTTTGCACTACACAAAATACCTTGCACACTTGTCTTGGGACACCTTTCCTAAAATATGCTTTGCTTTAAATGCAGTTCTTGACGGTCTGGCTCCCCTCTCTCTAGACAACTGCTGTCGCACGTACGATTCCTTCTAACAAGCCCAGTCTTTCCAACTGGGCGAGGCCCGGCTCTGGAGAGTTTATTTGCACACTGACTTAAAGTTCTTCTAATCCCTCTGACACAGACCCACGTCGCTGGCATGTCTTCCTGGGAGGGAGTGACACCTTGAACAAAGCCCTCAGGCTACCTCGCTCTCCTGAGCCCGCGGTGTGCTCAGAATGTGTTTGTTTACGGGAAATGTCCCCTAGCGAGACTTTACCAGGGCACAATCACAGGACGCCTTACACAGGAATGTCAAGGGCAGCACAGCTTCCGGCACTTTCCACAGACCTCTTTTTGAAAGACACACAAAGTTATCCAGCATACGAGGTACTGGCTTAATGAAGACCAATACTAAATACACGCTATTAGGTTTGCTAATATATTCATACAGCTGGACGAAGAGATGCATGTTCTGGCCCAAACGAGCTACCTGTTGGATTGTCAGTCATAGTACCAGATTTGGGTATTTTTTCTTCAGATTTGACTTTTTTTGGTAGCATCCGAAAGTGTATTTGGCAGTTTCCCATTACCTTGGTTTGTTGGCGCTTGTTTGGGAGTAGACAGTAGGTTTCGCGACAGAGGATAACACAGGAGACGCACGCAGGAGGCTGGGAGTTCAGGAGAGATGTTCCTCCCTCATCCCTGCCACCTGCCGATCTGCTCTGCTCAATCAGAGAGCACGGAGATCTGGCATGGGAAGCCCAGGAGACACAGAGGCCGCCTTGAGAGGAACCGCGCCTTCTCCTGGGTGGTTCACGCCTCCTTGAGCAGGCTTGAAGAGTCCTGGAGGTCACGGAGGGCTAGCCTTCAGAGCAGGCCAGGCCGCATGTCCCGTGACGGCCGTGACGTGGCCAGCTGCTAATTAATATGAACTTATAAATATTTTGAGGATGCGGGCATCTCCATGACAAAGTAATTGATCCATCATAGTATGGTAACTTTGGGAAAATTGTTGTTGTAGTTGTTGTACTGGGAATGGAACTCATTCTACCCCCCAGGCCACACCAACTTGTTGTCGTTGTTGTTTGAAACAGGAGCTCCCTAGGTGACTGAGAGTTTCGCTCAAGGCGCCGGTTGGGAAGGGCTCAGAGCAGTAAAGAGAGTGGGTGAGACTGTGCCACCAGGCGTCCGCAGTGGTGGATGTGATGTTGGCCATTGTCCCTCATGTTCTGTGATTATGACGAAAGTTCTGAGAATGCCTGGGAGCTGTTGGCACAAGGCCTTCTGCGAGCGTGTTACGACTTGGGTCTCGAGTGTCCCCCAAAAGCTCATGTGCTAGAAGCACATCCCTAATGCTTCAAGATTCAGAGGCGGGTCATGATTAAAAGAGGTGGGCCAAGCCAGGCGTGACAGCGCACGCTTGTCATCCCAGCATTTAGGAGGATCGCAGGTTTGCGGCCAGCCTCAGCTACTTAGTGAGGCCCTCTGTAACTTAGTGAGACCCTGTTTCAAAAGAAAGAATAAAAAATAGGGCTGGGGTGACGCTCGGAGGTAGAACCACAAAAAAAAGAGGTGGGCCATATCGGGCAGGGCCTGATGGACAGGGTCTGTCTCTGGCCCCATCCTCCCTCCCAAACCCTCCTTCTCCTCTTCTTCTTCTTCTTCTCCTCCTCCTCCTCCTCCTCCTCCTCCTCCTTCTTCTTCTTCTTCTTCTTCTTCCTCATCTCTTTTTTTCTTCTCTATTTTCTTCTCTTTTTTCTCTTTTCCTCTCTCTCTCTGAAACCCCAAGCCCACATAAACCTTTCTTCCTTTAAGCTGTGATTGTCAAGCATTATGGTCACAGTAACAAAACCTAACACAGATGAGCATTCTGACTTGAAAGGCCTGTTCCCCAAGGTTCGGGGCCCAGGCTGCTGCCTCGGGCCTGGCCCGTGTCCACAAGGCAGATGCGACAGAGTCTGTCCCGCAGGTGAATCCTGAGTGTCATGTCCTCACACCAGACTAACCTCCGCTGAGTGAGGGCCATGGCTCCTCGGGAGCGCTGGCTGCCAGGGAGTTTCCCAGAGCAATTTCTGCAGAGCCCTGCACTCATGGCGAGCTGGGTCCTCTCGTTCTTACAGGGCTCACGACTTAGCCTCTGGAGATCAAAGGAGACAGAGCTTTGGCTACTCTTTGCCCCGATGTTCCCAAAACACATGTTCCCATCCAAGGCGCACTAGACGCAAAGGAATCGGGCCAAGTGTGTGAAGCGGAAGGAGTGGTGTGCGGAAGGAGCCCTCGGACGTGTTGAATGGGAGCCTTGTTTGGGGACAACTGGCCGTGGTGCTCAGAGACCCTTGGATGTGTTTTCTGTATCACCGTGGCATTTTCTCATGTTAGCTCTGTGACAGTGTGATTTCTCCTTGGTCCGTTTTCTTTTCCTAGTCCTTTCTTTCCCGAGCATGGGGCTGGATGGCACAATGTCTGTTTTCTTAGGCAAAATCAGATGCCGAGTGCTGTCTTCAGTTGTTAAAGTTAGATGAGCTCCGGAGGTGCAGGGAGAGGTCCCGATGGTCGGGCAGCCCTCCACGATGTTACGTTACACACTCCACATCCGGGTTTACTGAGTCGCTCTGGGACGGAATCAGCTCCTGCCCGCCTGGCCGGTGCCTCGGGGCCTGGAGTCTTTTCACAGAGGTGGAGACTGAGGGACCTAGGCGCTCGCCCAGTGCCAGAGCCGAGCTTTGGTGCAGTGCCCAGGCAGGCGTGGACACATCCCTCAGGGAGGGAGGAGCCTTTCATGCTGAAGATGCTCAGAAAATGGGAAAGCCGCGGGACACTTGGCGTCGGCAGAGAAAGCCCTACCCTGCGGCAGCCGCCCCGGCATGTTTGCCGGTCCCTCCTTTGCTAAGAACGTTCGCTGGCCTGGTGGTTCCCTTCCTGGGATAAAAAGCTGCAAGTTAGGGGTGATTCTCTTGGGTCTTTCTTTGAGGACGGGTTGGTGTGCTTGCAGAGAGTGATACAGAGGGTGGGGTAGTAACAGGGGGATGCGCTCGCTCTGGGAAGCCGGGAAGCGGGTCCCCTGGGGAAGCGGCCCGGGAGGTGAGCGACGGCGAGTGCTTTTGGCTTGGTCTTGCAGGTACACCAGTACTACAGCTGCCTCCCGGAAGAGAAAGTCCCGTATGTCAACAGTCCCGGAGAGAAACTGCGCATCAAGCAGCTCCTGCACCAGCTGCCACCACACGACAATGAGGTAAAGGGCTCCCCGGGCCCTTCCTGGCCCGTCTCCACTTCCCTAATCAGCAGCGATGGCGCCCGCCGGGAATCCCAGTGCTTGGGAGGCTGAGACAGGAGGATCGCGGGTTCGAGGCCAGCCTTAGCAACTTAACGAGACACTCAACCCCTTAGCAAGATCCGGTTTCAAAATAAAAAAAAAGTGAAATAAGAGCCGGGCGTGGTGGCGCGCACTTGTCATCCCAGCACTTGGGAGGCTGAGACCGGAGGATCGTGGTTGGCGGACAGCCTCAGCTACTTAGTGAGGCCCTCTGCAACTCAGTGAGACCCGGTTTCAAAATAAAGAATAAAAATAGGGCAGGGGGTATAGCTTGGAGGTAGAATGTCTCAGACGAGAGAGAGAGAGAGAGAGAGAGAGAGAGAGAGAGAGAGAGAGAGAGAGAAAGAGAGAGAGAGCGCTGATTAGTGACTTGCTCGAGGAAAGAAAGAACAAAAGAAAGAGAAAGGAAGGAATAAGGAAAGAAAGAAGGAAAGAAAGAAAGAAAGAAAGAAAGAAAGAAAGAAAGAAAGAAAGAAAGAAAGAAAGAAGAGAAAGGAGATTATGATTAGCAATTTGCCCGAGGAAACCACAGGCAATTTGTCTTAGGTTTTAGCTGCCTTAATTGGAGCCAAAAGAAACTGACCAACACTCTCTGGAAAGCGTTGCCGAAGCAACCGGAGTTCTTATTATGGGCTGGGTAGCCCCTGGGGCCGGTGCGGCCAGCTATTGGCGAGAGAGCGCGCGGTTGGCGCTCGGGTCGTAGTTTTGAGACCTGCAGAGCGGGCGCCGCGGCGCACCTGGGCCGGGGAGGCGATCGGGCCCCTGGGCCCCGGAGAAGCTCGGCGAGCCTCTCGGACGTTCTGCATCATTTCATAGTAAACGAAAGCGCAAAGTGTCCGTGCGATGCCTGGCAAGCTCTGGGTCTGGATTTGCAGCCCTGCACACGGGGGAATTTTTTTTTTTATCACGGTGAAGTCCGACTTGGCGAGGGCGTCCTCTAGACTTTTGAGAGAATGGCTCATGGGCCGTGCTTTCTTTCTGAACCTAGAAGCAAGCAGTATAAACTGGTCTTTTCTTTTCTTTTTTCTTTTCTTTTCTTTTTTTTTTTTTTTTTTTTGGTGGTACTGGGGTTCCTGGAAGCCCTTCTACCTCCGGGCTACACTCCCAGACCTATTTTTACATTTTTATTTGGAAACAGGGTCTCCTAAGCCAGCGCGCGCGGCTGGCTTCGAACCTGCGCCATCCTCCTGTCTCCGCCTCCCAAGCGCGGGGATGACAAGCGTGGCCACCGCGCCCGGCTTCTTTTCTTTTCTTTTCTTTTCTTTTCCTTTCTTTGTAGTACTAGGAATTGAACTCTGGGACATTCTACCTCCAAGCTACACCCTCAGCCCTATTTTATTTTTTATTTTGAATCAGGGTCTCATTAAGTTATGGAGGGCCTCACTAAGTAACTGAGGCTGGCTGCGAACCTGTGATTTTTCTGTCTCAGCCTCCCAAGTACTGGGATTACAGGTGTGCACCACGGCCGGCTAAACCAGCATTTCTTATATTTGAAGTCACACAGATCAGAAAGGGGAATTTGTATATATGTGTTTAAAAGATCAGGTAGCCAGGCGTGGTGGGTGGCACACTCCCAGTACCTAGGAGGCTGAGGCAGGAGGATTGCAGGTTCAAGGACAGCATCAGCAAATAGTGGGACTCTCGTTAACCCTGTTTCAAAATAAGAATAAAAAAAATATGGCTGGGGGTGTACCTTGGAGGTAGAATGCCTCTGGGTTCGATTTCTAGTGCCACAAAAAATAAAATAAAATGAAATAAAAGTTCAGGTTAGAAGTGATTCCATTTGCAAGCCAGAAATTAATAAATTAATAGTGTGTGTGTGTGTGTGTGTGTGTGTGTGTGTGTGTGTGTGTTTTGTTTTTGTTTTAGTGGTACTGGGGATGGAACTCAGGGGCCTTCTACCTCCGGGCTACACTCCCAGACCTATTTTATATTTTATTTGGAAACAGGGTCTCTTAAGCCAGCTGAGGCTGGCTTCGAACCTGTGATCCTCCTTTCTCAGTCTCCCAAGCGCGGGGATTACAAGCGTGCGCCACCACGCCCGGCTGTGTTATCTGGTTTTTAAAAATAAGAATCGTGGAAGCCAGGCATGGTGGTTTACGCTTATAATCCTAGCATTCGGGAGGCTGAGACAGGAAGATCACAGTTTGAGGATAGCCCCAGCTACTTAGTGAGGCCCTTTGCAACTCAGTGAGACCCTGTTTCAAAATAAAGAATAAAAAAAAAAAAAATAGGGCTGAGGGTGTACCTCAGGGATAGAATGCCCCTGGGTAAGTTCCATCTCCAGTACTATAAAAAATAAAAATAATAAAAATGTAATAAATAAGAATCCCTTAGATTGAACCATTTCACTGTGCACTTAACACAAATAGTAATTTTAAACTGAGAGGAAAAGCCACTCTTTAAGACAGCTGGACCCCAGTTTCTGCCAACTCCCCAGGCCGGATCTCTGGGGAGGTGTCTTGTCCACATTCCAGGAAAAGGGGGTAATTCGAGAGCCTTGAAAATAGTTTGGAGGGGCCGGGGATGTGGCTTAGTGGTAGAAAGCCTGCCCGTCTTGCTCTGGGGCCCCAGGTTCAATCCCCATGTCTGCACCACAAGCAAGTGGACAAGTCTGGAGCAGCCCAGGCCAAACACCAACCTTAAACATGGAAGCAGCTCTGTAGAGACTTCACCACCCCCTTCAGAAAACAAACACAAACGATGCTTTCTCCTTTAAATCTGAAGAGCCAGTGGCCCAACCTGCGGCCCAGTTAACTAATTTTGCAGTAAAAAATGCGGCTTTTCACAAGCCGGAGGGGCGAGCCGCTTCGTGAGAGCGTGCCCATAAAATACCAGTGACGAAATTGAATGTCCCGGGCTGTGCAGGCCACCGCAGTTTTCTTCTGGAACATTCCGGGAAGAGTTTATTTAATTTTTTTTTTTTTTTTTTTTTTTTTTTTTACTCACAGGGGGAATCTTCTTTGCTTTCGGTGGTTAGCTCTGATCACGGTGAGCTGGGCGTTCGTAAAGAGACGCCATTCCCGCTGCTGTTTCCTGCTGGTGGGAAGGTGGCGTGTGAGGCCCAGTAGGCTGCTGATTCTCTAGGAAATATTCAATCATTTTTTTTATCCAAAAAATATGTTATATATTATAATATATATATGTTCACACATACACACATTTCTGAGGGGAGGGGTATTGAGGTTGTACCTCGGGGCTACATCCCCAGCCCTATTTTATTTTTTATTTAGAAACAGGGTTCCACTAAGTTGCTGAGCCTGATTGCAAACCTGCAATCCTCCTTTCTCGGCCTCCCAAGTCCTGGGATGACAGGTGCGGACCCCCCCCAATAAGCGAGTCACTTTTTTTTTTATTTTTTTCAGTACTGGGGATGGAACCCAGGGGCATTCTACCTCCAAGCTACACCCAGCACTAATTTTTTATTCTTTATTTTTGTGGTTTTTTTTTGTTTTTTTTTTTTTTTTGGTGGTACTGGGGTTCCTGGAAGCCCTTCTACCTCCGGGCTACACTCCCAGACCTATTTTATATATATATATTTTTTGGAAACAGCATCTCTTAAGCCAGCGAGGCTGGCTTCGAACCTGCGCGATCCTCCTGTCTCTGCTTCCCAAGCGCGGGGATGACAAGCGTGCGCCACCACGCCCAGCGTTATTCTTTATTTTTAAACAGGGTCTCACTGAATTGCCAAGGGCCTCACCAAGTAGCTGAGGCTGGCCTTGAACCTGCGATCTTCCCGTCTCAGCCTCCCGAATGCTGGGATTACAAGCATGGGCTGCCATGGCCGGCTCGAGTCTGGAGCCTTCAGTAAGCTCCCCGGGTTGTGGGCAATCTTAGTAGCCGCTCATTTAAGCGGCTGCAAGCCCGAGTTGTGACAGAGCCCGGGCGTGGGCTTTGGCCAGGGTGACCACCTCCTCCCCTCCATCTGTCCCCGTTCAGGTCCGATACTGCAACTCCCTGGACGAGGAGGAGAAGAGGGAACTCAAGCTGTTCAGCAACCAGAGGAAACGGGAGAACCTGGGCAGAGGGAACATCAGGCCGTTCCCCGTCACCATGACGGGGGCCATCTGTGAACAGGTGAGAGGACGGGGGAGGCGCGCCCCTGCCTGGCGCCCGCGAGCGGGTCGATTCACTCAGCGATGATCTTATCGAGCAGAGCCAGCAGTGCACCAGAGGCAGGAAACTTCAGACGAGATCGGGCGCGTTCAGGGTGGTATGGCCGTAGATAGGAAACTTCAGTCTTGCCCTTGGACAGAGGCTCGCTCTATGGGAGAAGTCAGACAAAAATGTCGCCACGTAGAGACAGTGGGGTTTGCTTGGGCCGTGGTCCAGCCTGTTCTCCAGCGTCTCCCCAGGACCGGGGTCCTTCAAAGGGTGGGACTCAATCTTCTCCTGGACTTCAAGGTCCTTAGCAGAGGGCAGGAGCCTCCCGCCCTCTCCCCAGGACCTCGCTGAGTTGAAGGGTCGGGATGTGTTTATGTTTCCGGGCGCAGTGCCCAGGGCGCGGTGGCGGAGGGTCTTAAAGGAAGCCGGGCGTGATGGTGACTCATCCCAGTACTTGGGAGGCCGAGGCAGGAGGATGGCAGGCTTGGAGGCCAGCCTCAGCAATTTAGCAAGACCCTCTGCAACTTTGTGAGACCCCGTCTCAGAATTTAAAAAAAGCAAAATGGACCTCTGGGAGGTAGGAGGGTATGGCTCAGCAGTAGTATGCCTCTGGGTTCAATGGGCAGTAGGAAAGAGAGAAATAGAAAAGAGGAGAGGGAGGAAGGAGGGAGAAAGAGATGGATTAAGGCAAAAGAAAAGAAAAGAAAAGAGTTGGGCCTGGGGCTCATGCCTGGAATCCTAGCACTTGGGAGGCTGAGACGGGAGGATCGCGGTTCATTGACAGCCTCAGCTACTTAGTGAGGCCCTCTGCAACTCAGTGAGACCCTGTTTCAAAATAAAGAATAAAAAATAGGGCTGGGGGTGTGTGGCTCAGGTAGAATGCCCCGGGCTCCATCCCCAGGACTGCAAAAAAAATAAAAAAGAAGGTGCTTAGAAGAAAAGGGTAAGACGGGCCCGGAAGGCAGTCATGAGAGCAGTTAAGGAGTCCGCGTCTATGCCCGCGCCCCCTTCTGTGCGGTAAGGGACCCTCTCCCCGGCCGCCCGGCTCCCCTGAGCCTGCCGGAGTGCGGCCTCGGCGGCCTCCCGCCTGCAGAGCCTCCGCGCAGGGTTACGTTTTCCCGCTCTTGTGAGTTCTGTTGTGTCTGCGTCTTTATTAAGCTCACCACGAAGGGCCTGGGGAAAGGAGAGGAAGAGACAGGGAAATCCCGCCCTGCGTGGCTGGCGGGGCTGATGGGTACTGCCTCTGTCCAGGGCTGATCATGTCCCATCTCTGTCCGAGGCTGACCATGTCCCTGTCTCTGTCCCAGGGACTGACGGGTCCCCTGTCTCTGTCCTTGGGGCTGACCGTGTCCCCTGTCTCTGTCCTTGGGGCTGACCATGTCCCCTGTCTCTGTCCTTGGGGCTGACCGTGTCCCCTGTCTCTGTCCGAGGCTGACCATGTCTTCTGAATCTGGGACTGACCGCGTCTCCTGTCTCTGTCCTTGGGGCTGACTGTGTCCCTGTCTCTGTCCTTGGGGCTGACCGTGTCCCTGTCTCTGTCCGAGGCTGACCGTGTCCCTGTCTCTGTCCTTGGGGCTGACCATGTCCCCTGTCTCTGTCCTTGGGGCTGACCATGTCTCCTGTCTCTGTCCGAGGCTGAACGTGTCTCCTTTCTCTGTCCTTGGGGCTGACCATGTCCCCTGTCTCTGTCCGAGGCTGACCGTGTCCCTGTCTCTGTCCTTGGGGCTGACCATGTCCCCTGTCTCTGTCTAAGGCTGACCGTGTCCCCTGTCTCTGTCCTTGGGGCTGGCCGTGTCCCCTGTCTCTGTCCTTGGGGCTGACCGTGTCCCTTGTCTCTGTCTGAGGCTGACCATGTCCCCTGTCTCTGTCCCAGGGACTAACGGGTCCCCTGTCTCTGTCCTTGGGGCTGACCATGTCCCCTGTCTCTGTCTGAGGCTGACCGTGTCCCCTGTCTCTGTCCCAGGGGCTGACGGGTCCCCTGTCTCTGTCCTTGGGGCCGACCGTGTCTCCTGTCTCTGTCCAAGGCTGACCATGTCCCCTGTCTCTGTCCCAGGGACTGACGGGTCCCCTGTCTCTTTCCTTGGGGCTGACCGTGTCCCTGTCTCTGTCCTTGGGGCTGACCGTGTCCCTGTCTCTGTCCTTGGGGCTGACCGTGTCCCCTGTCTCTGTCCGAGGCTGACCGTGTCTCCTGACTCTGGGACTGACCGCGTCACCTGTCTCTGTCTCGCAGTGCGGCGGCCAGATCAACGGCGGGGACATCGCGGTGTTCGCGTCGCGCGCCGGCCACGGGGTCTGCTGGCACCCGCCCTGCTTCATCTGCACCGTCTGCAGCGAGCTCCTGGTGGATCTGATCTACTTCTACCAAGACGGGAAGATCTACTGCGGCCGGCACCACGCCGAGTGCCTGAAGCCGCGCTGTGCGGCCTGCGACGAGGTCAGAGCCAGCGCCTTCGCCGGCCACGGTCTGCCCCTGCCCGGGCCCCCGGCCCCGCGAGTCCCAGAGCAGCAGCAGGGCCACCCCGCGCGCCCACCCAGCCCCAGCCACTGCTAGGGCGCCTGGCAGTCAAGGTGTGGGGTCTGTGCCGGAGCCCGTGCGACCACGCCCAGCTGCCTGTTTTTCAGTTGGGTTATTTTTCTTTTCTTTACTGAGTTGTAGGAGTTCTTTACATAGTCTAAACCCTAGTGCCTTATCAGATACATAATTTGCACATGTATCCACCCATTATTTTCCCTTTAATGATGTTCTCCTTTGAAGTACCCAAGTTTTAAACTTCTGTGGGGTCCACCTTATCTATTTTGTTTTTTATCTTTTGTTACTAATAGTTTTAGTGTCATATCTAAAAAACCATTCCGTAGTCCCTAGGCAAGAAGATTTCTACCTGTTTTAGTCTACGTGTTTGTATCTTTTTTACTGTTATGTTTAGGTCTTTTGATCCCTTTCTGGTTGAGCTTTATATATGGTTTGAGGTAGGGATTCGAGCTGGTTCAAGTTGGTGTGAGGTAGGGATTCAGTTCTTTCCTATGAGGAGGCCTCATTGTTCTAACTCCGTTAGTTCCGGAAACTATTCTTTCCCCCCTGGAATGTTCTTGGCACCCTTTTTGACAACCAGGTGACTATATATGTTTGGGTTTATTCCTGGTAAACTCTCTGTTTATATTTTTTTTCCTTCTTTTGGTCTTGGGGATTGAACTCAGGGGCATCCTACCTCTGAGCTACCACCTCTCTCCCCCCGCCAGCCCTTTTTTATTTTTTAGTTTGAAAATAGGGTCTCACTAGTTTGTTGAGAGTCTCACTACTTGCTGAGGCTGGCCTCAAAGCTGCGATCCTCCTGTCTCAGCCGCCCAAGTACTAGGATTACAGGCATGCACCACCCCGCCTTGCCCGGCTCTATTCTATTGATTTCTGTCTAGATCCTTATGCCAGTGCCACGCTGGCTGGATGTCTGTAGGTTGGTATTAAGTTTTGGTGTCATAGTTTTAAAATGAAAAGCAGTTCTCTATAGGGGTAGCTTCGGAGGGCTGGGCTGGTGTCACGGGTAAAGTTGTCCTGTTTTAAGTCTCTGGGGGTGGCCGTGAGCAATGGGATAATCTGAATGACGCGCCACCCACCCGAGAGCAGAAGCCCCCTTATGGACAGCTCATCATTGGCACACGGGAACATGGCTGCCTGGCATGACATTTGAGAGGAGGAGCCAGGATCCCAGGCGTTTATATGATATATCCCAGGGGTTTTGTTGTTGTTGTTGTTGTTGTTGTTTGTTTGTTTGTTTTTTATTTATTTATTTAACTTGCAGTACTGGGGATGGAACCTGGGGGCATTCTTCCTCCAAGCTCCACCCCCAACCCTATTTTTTATTCTTTATTTTGAAACAGGGTCTCACTGAGTTGCAAAGGCCCTAAGTGGTAGCCGAGGCTGTCCCTGAACCGCGATCCTCCTGTCTCAGCCTCCCAGATGCTGAGCCTACAAGCCTGCGCCACCACGCCTGGCTCCCATTTTTAAAAATACCGTGCTCTGGCCAAGAGAAACCAAATATGCGTGTCCCGTGCGCCCGCGAGCTAGCTGACTGCTTTCCCTGCCGCTAAACACTCCGCGGGGCCGGGCATTCTTTCTCCTATTTGCATGTGGTTAAATGACTCACGGGTCAGACCCTGCGTGTGTTGAATTGTGCTCCTGGCAAATCCAAACCTGGGAGCCAACACGGTTCTAGAACAAACCTGCGCGCCGAGGCTTGGGTCTGTGGTTCCTGGGGAGCACCGGCTCTCTTGCGCTTCTGGTCTGGGGCCCCGGAGCCTTCCTCCTCCTCCGACGTGCGTTTCCAGGGCAGGGTCCCAGACACTGACCACTCGACTTCCCCACCCCCAGATTATCTTTGCCGACGAGTGCACCGAGGCGGAGGGACGCCACTGGCACATGAAACACTTCTGCTGCTTCGAGTGCGAGACGGTGCTGGGCGGCCAGCGCTACATCATGAAGGAGGGACGGCCCTACTGCTGCGACTGCTTCGAGTCCCTGTACGCGGAATACTGCGACACCTGTGCCCAGCACATAGGTGAGGAGGAGGTGCTCGATTCTGCTGTGCCGGGATCCTCTCTGCGTCCGGTGTACTTTGGTTCCCTTCGGTTGCAAGGCATAGAGTCCCAACTCGTACGAGCTTAAGTGAGAAGGGGGATTTCCTGATGGGTGTGCCTAGAAAAGTCAAGGAGTGTGCTCGCTTCGGGGAACGGTCTGATTTTATTTCCCCCTCTGTGTCTCAGATCAGCTTTCCTTCTGTTGGCATCATTCAGGAGCAAACTGTCTTCACGTGGTGGCTAACATGTCCCTTAGCTGAATATAAAAATAAAAGCTATAAAATAAAAGTTAAAAATAGAAAGGAGTGGAGTTGCAGCTTAGTAGCAGAACAGCACCCCTGGGTTCAGTCCCCTAGTGTTTTTTTGTTTTTTGTTTTTGTTTTTTTTTTTTGCAGTGAACCCAGGGGCATTCTACCTCCGAGCTACACCCCCAGCCTGATTTTTTATTCTTTATTTTGAAACAGGGTCTCATTGAGTTGCAAAGGGCCTCACTAAGTAGCTGCGGCTGGCCTCAAACCACGATCCTCCTGTCTCAGCCTCCCGAATGCTGGGATCACAAGCGTGAGCCCCCACGCCCGGCTTGTATACAGCGTCTTAAATACTTGCACTCTCAGATAGAGGGGGCTGTGTGG